>NC_137061.1:1360515-1368015 GCF_032717465.1 Coenobita brevimanus | reverse complement strand
CTCATCCTCGGCCTCCCCCTCCCTCTTTCCCCCTCCACCTCACTCACATACACTCTCTTCGAAAAAACCCAAGCCATATGACCAGGTAGGCTGTGCTGGGTCACTGAAGGCCATGGCATAATAACATCAGCTTAAGATTTTTCTGTGTGGTAATATAATCAGCTTTGGAATATGCTGTCTGGATTACCGCTGGCAACTCAGCCTGAACCAGTAGTGTACAGACAGGACTTGAACAGGTCTGTAGCTGGATTCTGGGCAGTGACTTTCAACCAGAACCATCAGTGGATAGACAGGGCATGAAATTATCAGTAGTCAGTATATTGCTTTTGAAATATTGGCAATGTAATAAACAGAAAAATCAAATAACTCGAATAAGATTTTAAAAGATTGATTTTTTGATTTTTTGATTGTTAAAAATAAAAAAAGCACCAACCCTGATTCTGAATATTATTATTTTGCTTATTATTATTCTTATCCATTATTTTTATTGGTATTATCATTATTTTGCTATTATTATTATTATTATTATTATTATTATTATTACTGTTGTTATTGCTGTGACCTGTTACTGGTATATTATTATTATCTTCGTCATTAGCAGCAGCAGCAGCAGCATCTTTATTATTATTATTATTATTATTATTATTATTATTATCATCAACATCATTATTATTATTTATTATTATTATTATTATTATTATTATTATTATTTATTATTATTATTATTATTATTATTATTATTATGTATTATTATTATTATTATTATTATTATTATTATTATTATCAGCAACATCATTATTATTATTGGGAATAACGATCAGGATGATGAAATCATTATATCAGTTTTAATTCGTAAATTGTCGGAAGGAGAGTAAAGAAATTATTAATAGATGGAGAGAGAGAGAGAGAGAGAGAGAGAGAGAGAGAGAGAGAGAGAGAGAGAGAGAGAGAGAGAGAGAGAGAGGGAGAGAGAGAGCCGGGGGGAGGGGTGAACCTGAAAGAGAAAGGGAGGGAGGGAGCGGAGATAGGATGAAAAAGGTAGGGCTGAGAAAGGTCAAGGTAGGTGAGAGAGAGAGAGAGAGAGAGAGAGAGAGAGAGAGAGAGAGAGAGAGAGAGAGAGAGAGAGAGAGAGAGAGATTATAGTGTCTTTTTCTAATACAAGTTCTTATACAGAGTGAGTCAAAAGTCTAGAAACAGTGAAGATAATTATCATTTTTTTCTCTGTAGATATTAACCCTTCAGTATGATCGCATTTAAATCTCTCTCTCTCTCTCTCTCTCTCTCTCTCTCTCTCTCTCTCTCTCTCTCTCTCTCTCTCTCTCTCTCTCTCTCTCTCTCTCTCTCATTTGGCCAGAACTTACCATCCCTCTCCTTCACGAATACCCAGTTGTGCTAATGGATTAAAAAATGAATGTAATGCTAGTCACGAAGAAGTGTTGTGTCAAGGATGTCGGGCCGTAGTATTGATTTTTTTTTTTTTTTGGCCGCTGAGTTAGGCGAAATAATCAGGAAAAGAATGAATAATTTTTGGACATCACCTGCATCATACCTAACTTCCATACTTTTGACTCACCCTGTACAATGCTAGTTTCCGAAGCATATCTAGTCAGGATTTGGAGAGAGAGAGAGAGAGAGAGAGAGAGAGAGAGAGAGAGAGAGAGAGAGAGAGAGTGACCTAACCACTTTACTTTCCCACGTTCCAGAGAGGAGCATCTTCGCCGACCTCCTCACCCCACTCCTTCCCCTTCCTTCCCTCCCTTCCTCCCTTCCTTCCCTCCCTTCCTTCCTTCCTTCCTCCCTTCCTTCCTTCCTCCCTTCCTTCCTTCCTTCCTTCCTTCCTTCCTTCTTTCCTTCCTTCCTCTTCATACCCTTCATTCTCTTCCCTTTCCTCCTTCCTGCTCTCTCTCTCTCTCTCTCTCTCTCTCTCTCTCTCTCTCTCTCTCAGACACACTTACGCCCCCATTTTTTTGTCTTTCTCTTCAGTGCTTGACCACCTTGAAATGTCATGATTTAAAAAAATTTAGGAGTTCCCCTTTATCATACGTTTTCTATATTTTTTTATATATATTGTCATTCATTTATTTCTATTATTTTATTTTTTATTTTTTTCTGTTTATAAATGCATGTTAGGTGATCATGTAATTGTTTTTAATTTTCTTTCTCAGTCTTGGTCATGTACTGTAAGAAAATGTATGAGAAGAAGACGAAGTGAGAAGAGTGAGAGAGTTTGAGAAAATGGATGGAGAGAGAGAGAGGAAAAAGGGGTGAGGAGAGAGAGAAAAGGAAAGAAAGAGAGAGAAGAAGGATGACTAGAGAGAAATGGGATGAGGAGAGAGAGAGAAGGAAAAAAAAGGGGTGAGGAGAGAGAGAAAAGGAAAGAGAGAGAGAGAGAAAAGGGATGAGGAGAAAGTGAGAAAAGAGACAGCTCTAAATAGTGAGATGAGAAAGAGAGTGTGAAACTGAGACAAACATTAGAAGTGAAAAGAGAAAGAATGTGAGAAAAGAAACTAGCTTTAAAAAATGAAGAGAAGAAGAAAGTGTGAGAAAAACTAAGAGAATATGAGAGAAACTGAGGTAAAGAAAAAATGAGAGAAACTTAGAGATAATGTGAGAGAAAGTAAAGAAAGTGAGAAAACCTGAGATAAAGAAAGTGAGAAAAACTGAGATAAAGAAAGTGAGAAAAACTGAGATAAAGAAAGTGAGAGAAAAACTGAGAGATAAAGAAAGTGAGAGAAAAACTGAGAGATAAAGAAAGTGTGAGAAAAACTGAGATAAAGAAAGTGTGAGAAAAACTAAGAGAAAGAAAGTGTGAGAAAAACTGAGATAAAGAAAGTGAGAAAAACTGAGATAAAGAAAGTGAGAAAAACTGAGAGATAAAGAAAGTGAGAAAAACTGAGAGATAAAGAAAGTGAGAGAAAACTGAGAAGGTGAGAAAAACAGGAAGAAAGTGTGAGAAAATTAAGAGAAGGAAAGTGTGAGAATAACAAGGAAAGGAAGTGTGAAAAAACTGAGAGAAAGAAAGCGAGAAAAACTTAAAGAAAGAAAGTGTGAGAAAATTAGAGAAAGAAAGTGTGAGAAACTAAAAAAAAAAAAGAGAGAGTGAGAGAACTGAGAAAGTGGAAAAAACGGAGAAAGAAACGCTGAGACAAACTGAGAGAGAGAAAGTGAAAAAAAACTGACAAAGAAAAACAGAAGAACTATGAGAAAAGGTGTGAGGGAACTGGAAGTGAAAAAATGAGAGAGTGAGAAAAACTGAGAGAAGGAGAGTGTGAAAAAACAGCGAAAGAGAGAAAAACTGAGTGTGAAAAAAAACAGCGAAAGAGAGAAAAACTGAGTGTGTAAAAAAAAAAAACAGCGAAAGAGAGAAAAACTGAGTGTGGAAAAAAAAAACAGCGAAAGAGAGAAAAACTGAGTGAGAAAAAAAAACAGCGAAAGAGAGAAAAACTGAGTGTGTAAAAAAAAAACAGCGAAAGAGAGAAAAACTGAGTGTGTAAAAAAAAACAGCGAAAGAGAGAAAAACTGAGTGTGTAAAAAAAACAGCGAAAGAGAGAAAAACTGAGTGTGAAAGAAAACAGCGAAAGAGAGAAAAACTGAGTGTGTAAAAAAAACAGCGAAAGAGAGAAAAACTGAGTGTGTAAAAAAAAAACAGCGAAAGAGAGAAAAACTGAGTGTGAAAGAAAACAGCGAAAGAGAGAAAAACTGAGTGTGTAAAAAAAACAGCGAAAGAGAGAAAAACAGTGTGTAAAAAAAAACAGCGAAAGAGAGAAGAACTGAGTGTGTAAAAAAAAAACAGCGAAAGAGAGAAAAACTGAGTGTGTAAAAAAAAAACAGCGAAAGAGAGAAAAACTGAGTGTGGAAAAAAAAAGATTAGAAAGCTATCTATCTATCTATCTATAGCCCGACGCCCTAATCCCGCAAAGGGTGGCCGCAGACAAAACGCCTCCAAGTCACTCTGTCACCCACCATTTGACTCCCCTCCCCCAACTCACCCCCCCCCTCCCTCATATACCTCTCAACTCCATCCCTCCACCTCATCCTCGGTCTACCACTCCCTCTCCCTCCCTCCACCTCACCTACATACACCCTCTTAGTCAATCTTTCATTCTCCATTCTCTTCACATGTCCAAACCACCTCAGTGTATTTCTCCTAATCTTTTCAAGCAAGTGTGAGAAAAACTGAGAGAAGGAAGTGTGTGAATATTGAGAGAGAAAAATGTGACTAACACGAAGAGAGAGAAAGTGTGAAAAAACTGAGAAAGTAAGAAAAGCTTGGAGAAGAAAGTGTGAGAGAAAGTAGAGGTGTGAGAAAAACTTAAAGAAAATGTGAGAAAAGAAACTAGCTTAAGCAATGAGAGGAAAAATTCAGAAAAAGTCATAAGAATGAGAAACGAAAGAAATTTTGAGAGAAACTAGTCTTAGAAATGAGAAAGAAGTGAGAAAAGAAACTAGCTTTAAAAGAGAGAGAGTGTGAAGAAAGAAACTAGCCTTAGAAATGAGAAAGAAGTGAGAAAAGAAACTAGCTTTAGAAGAGAGAAAGTGTGAAGAAAGAAACTAGCACAGAAATGAGAAAGAGAAGTGAGAAAAGAAACTAGCTTTGGAAACGAGACGAGAGAACGATTGGATGAGAAATGACAAAGATACGATAAGAATAAATAAATAAATAAATAACTCTACAGGGAAATTCAGTAAACTTAATTCGTAATATTGAAATCCAGCTTAAATATATAATTGATCTTTCTTGGCAAGTCTTCCCGCCATAAATCGACTTAATCATCAGTTCATCATATCAAGCGCTGGCTATCCATCCCTTCTCTCTTCACGCCGTCTGAACGTGACAACAGGGAAAGCAAAGGTAAGTTATGAGCCCTTTGTGTGTGTGTGTGTGTGTGTGTGTGTGTGTGTGTGTGTGTGTGTGTGTGTGTGTGTGTGTGTGTGTGTGTGTGTGTGTGTGTGTGGTATCTTGTAACTAACTATATAAACTTTATTAGACAATTTCATTATGTAAAAGAGCATAATATCCGTTTAGTGGGACCCTGTGTGTGTGTGTGTGTGTGTGTGTGTGTGTACGGCGTACGTGTGTGTCATGCGTACCTGCTTTGATTGATATAGGTAATACCATCGAGTGACATGACAAATGAGAGTAAATTTGTCCTGTCATGCACCTAACCACAGGCCATGATTGCACTGTCAGAATCAATAGACCATACCTCTGTTGTAATGAGGGATGGGTCGGTATGTAATAGGGTTTGTGAGCACGGTTACGGGGAGGTGGTTTACTGTGTTAGTGTGAGCTAGGAAGTAAAAAATCCGCTGCATGACAGTACTATGATCCCAACTCTAACGTATGGAAGTGAAGCTTGGACTCTGTTGGGAAGACGCAAGAGAGCAGTTGAAATGAGGTATATGAGAGGAGCATGTGGAGTAAGGTGGAGAGAGAGACGTGTGAGGAAGTGAAGGAGCTCTGTGGCGTTGATGTGGATGTGTTGAAAGGCATTGGAAGAAGTACTTTACGTTGGTTCTGTCATGTGGTGAGAAAAGAGAAAGAGATTGACTCGTAGGGGGTATGTGAGTGGGGTGGAAAGGGGAAAGTGGAGGGGAAGACCGAGAATGAGATGGAGGAATGAGGTGGAGAGAACGAAGACTAAGGGACTGACTAGGAGAGGACGTAATGTGCGTGAGGATGAGGGGGGAGGTAGAGAGAGAGAACAGGGATGAGATGGAGAAAGATAAGTTTTACACACAGACGTACAGAAGAGTGATAACCCAGAGTATCTATCCAAAATAAAAAAAAATAGTCACGAAGAAGTGTTCCGGGAGGCAAAAAATTCCAGGAGTAGGCCGTCCTGCACGAAAGGGTATATCCTCGTAGACTTCGTTCGTTTGTTCCTTCCTTCCTTCCTTCCTTCCTTCCTTCCTTCCTTCCTGGTGTGGTTCTTGCGGTGTGTAGTATCATCAGAAAAACAGTACTTAATGCATTCTTTGTTGTCTTATGCCTCTCTCTCTCTCTCTCTCTCTCTCTCTCTCTCTCTCTCTCTCTCTCTCTCTCTCTCTCTCTCTCTCTCTCTCTCTCTCTCTCTCATATTCCTTACTTGCACTTTCACCGTCCCTCCATTTTGTCATATTATCTGTCATCAGACCAGCTTTCCCTCCTCTCTCTCTCTCTCTCTCTCTCTCTCTCTCTCTCTCTCTCTCTCTCTCTTTCTCTCTCTTCTCTACCCTTCCCATTCTCTCTATAAGAGCAGGAACTCCCCTTGATCTTAATATAGACTTGCTGTGTCATGGTTTGTGTGTGTGTGTGTGTGTGTGTGTGTGTGTGTGTGTGTGTGTGTGTGTGTGCAATTCTTTCCCGTCATCGCGAAATTTTTCCGCCTTTCCCTTCATTACATTCACTTTTCTTTCACTATTTTCTCTCTCATTTTCTTACATACATTTTTTTTCATCTTTTCGTTTAAGACTCTCTGTTTTTTTTTTTAATCTTTTTTTTCCCTCCGTTTTCTTAATTTAAATCTCCTTGGTCATTTTTTTCCCTAGTTTTTTCATTGATTTTTTTTTTGTTTTTCTTTCTTCCCTCTCTCTCTCCCTTTTTTTTTTTTTTTTTTTCTCACTCTCCTCTTTCTCCCCGCTCTAAAAAAAAACTTCCATTTTCTCCATTCCCTATTTTTTCTTCCCTTGCTTTAATAAATCTGTTCCTCTCCCTTGCTTTAATAAATCTCCTCCCTTACTTAAATAAATCCCTTCCCTTGCTTTATTAAATCCCCTCCCTTGCTTTATTAAATCCCCTCCCTTGCTTTATTAAATCCCCTCCCTTGCTTTAATAAATCCCCTCCCTTGCTTTATTAAATCCCGGTTTGCTTTACCATCCCTACCCTATCACCCTTACCCCTTTCCTATGCTTTCTTGCTTACTTTCTTTCCCCTTCCTTTTTACCTTCACCCCTCTCCCCCTTCAGTTCCCTACCCACTTACCTCTTCTCCTCCCATCCTTCCTTTCATCCTTATGGAGTTTCCCTGACACCTCTTCTGTTTTGCATGGTAGGCCTTTTTACTTCAAATTGCCTGGCTGGAGGATATGGTGGGTTGAGAGGAGCCATCTTCCTTTGCAGTCCTTGTTCTCAGCTCATAAAATAGATATCATAGTTATAGTCTTCTCTGTAACAGGCAGTCACGAAAGGACCATTTGGTGTAATGTTTTCTTTCTACTCCTCTCTCATACTCTCCCTCCTCTCAGTCCAACCCTCCTCCTCCTCATACTTCCATGTCCTTCCCCCTCCTCTTTCCTCCTCTTCTCTCTCCATGCCCAACTTTTTCCCTACTTTTTCCCTACTTTTCTTAGCTTTTTCCTCCCCCTCATTCCTTCTCTTCTCCCTCAATTCCATACTTACTCCCCCCTCCTCCCTCTTTTCCAGTCCTCCTCAACACTGCTTTCTTACCTTTTCTCCCACTTTTCTCTCTCATCCCATTTCTACCTCCCTCTCTTGGGTAGGGTAGGGTAGGGTAGGGT
>NC_137061.1:1348015-1355515 GCF_032717465.1 Coenobita brevimanus | reverse complement strand
ATAGATAGATAGATAGATATGGTTATTATTGGTAGACATACAAAGAATATTGATGTAGTGTTTCTGGCTTTGTTGATGATGGTAGTTGTTTGAGATGTGAAAAAAGAGGATAGTTTTTGGTGGTAGGAGAGAGAGAGAGAGAGAGAGAGAGAGAGAGAGAGAGTTGTGGTGTTGGTTAGTTACATAATACCAGTGAAATGTGGAACAGTGAGGTAGGAGAAGGAGGAAGAGGAGAGACCAAAGGAAGAGGAGGAGGAGGAGGAGGAGAGACCAAAGGAAGAGGAGGAGGGGAAGAAGAAAGGCGAGGAAGAAGAGGAGGGGAAGATGGGAGGGAATGGGAGGGAAAAAAAAATATATAGAGGAGGGAGGGAGGTAAAAACCGATGTCTGAAGTAAAATTTTGAGAAGAAAAAAGAAAAGTGATGATCATGGAGTGTGTGTGTGTGTGTGTGTGTGTGTGTGTGTGTGTGTGTGTGTGTGTGTGCGAGAGAGAGAGAGAGAGAGAGAGAGAGAGAGAGAGAGAGAGAGAGAGAGAGAGAGGAAAGGATTGGGATGAAGGTGAAATTTCTGAGCAAAAGGTCAAGACGGGACATCCTGAGAGAGAGAAAGAGAGAGAGAGAGAGACCTTTACCAGTGGAAAGTTTTACCTCTCTCTCTCTCTCTCTCTCATATCCCGGGACTAATTCTCAGTCTAGACGGTGTAGAGAAAAAATGAGAGAGTAAGTAAATGAGAGAGTCTGTGGGAAAGAGGAGTAACCGTGAATTGGATGATCCGGACGTGAGTGAGAGAGTGAGAAATGTGAGCAAGCGGAGCGAAGGAATGAGAAAAATGTGAGTGAATGAGTGTGAGCGAGTGAGTGAGACAATAGGATAGGGAATGAGAGAGTGAGAAAGGAATAGAGAAGATGTGGGCAAGAGAATGAGTTAATATGTGAGAAATAAAAGAATGAGAGAGGGGGAGGGGTGAGTGAATGAGCGAGTGAGTGAGGGTGAGAAAGTGTGAGGGAGTAATGAATGTGCGAGTGAGGGTGTGAGAGAGTGAGAAAATGTGAGTGAGGGGTGTGGGGTGACTAAGAGAATGAGTTTGTGGGTGACGGGTGGAGAGAGAGAGAGAGAGAGAGAGAGAGAGAGAGAGAGAGAGAGAGAGAGAGAGACAGGAATGTAAGGACCAGTCAGTGAGCAAGAGATAGAAAAATTAGAGTGAGTGAAAGAATTTAAAACACTGAGGAATGAAAGCCAGAAAGTGAGCAAGAGATGGAGAAGTTAAAGCAAGTGAGTGAGTGAGTGAAAGGGCTTAGAATGAGAGCGAGGAATGTGAGAGACAGTAGGTGAGCGAGGAGTGAGCGAGAGAGAGAGAAATGGAAGCAAGTGACTGCGTGAGTGAAAGGATTTGAAAGTAAGAGAAGAGACTACCTGAGCTACGTAAGAAAGACATAAAGGGAAAGGTGTTGGAGAGAGAGAGAGAGAGAGAGAGAGAGAGAGAGAGAGAGAGAGAGAGAGAGAGAGAGAGAGAGAGAGAGAGAGAGAGAGAGAGAGAGAGAGAGGAGGGTAAGGTGTTTGCATAATAAGGTATGTTTGGACTTTCTTGACTGAACATACATTTGCTAGATTCCTTGGCTGACTTGGACCATGGAGAGAGAGAGAGAGAGAGAGAGAGAGAGAATGGGAAGGCAAATGAGGAGAAAGGCGTATGGTTCAGTGGTCAAACCGGATCTCTCATCATCATCATCATCATCATCATCATCTTCCTTACATTTTCACTCCATACTAATGCTGCTGCTGCCGATGATGATGATGATGATGATAATGATGATAGTAGCCGGTCTGACCACTCCACCATACACCTTTCTCATCATTTACTTATCCCATTTATCATCCCTCTCTCTCTCTCTCTCTCTCTCTCTCTCTCTCTCTCTCTGACATTTTTTAAATCACTATCCCTTCGTCGATAATATTATTCTTTTAACTTCACAAATCTTCCCTAATCATTTTTCTCCAATATTCTTTTTTCCATCTCATATTATTACCTTCTGATTTCTTTTTACGCTTTCTTAACCTCATCAGCTCGAGAACGTGAGATTAACTTTATTCTTGTCGCTACCATAGGATTTTGTTCAGTACATGTTCCTTTATTTGATTTCATTTACGTCTTTTAATTACTCTTCTCAGGTATCATTAAGGCCGGACCTCGTAGTAAGGATTCTTGATTGTGTGTTCAGTGTCGTACATATCCTTTATCATTTTGTCTTTATTTTTCGACCATTATTTTTTTTATTTTTCATTTTGGACCATTGTTTTAGTGTTCTTTTTCGCCCATTATTTTTTTTCTTCCCGGACCATTTTTTTTTTCTTTTTCTTTAGGACCATTTTTCTTCTTTTTCATTTTGGGACCATTTTTTTTTTTCGTTTTGGACCATTATTTTTTATTTCTCTATGTGGACCACTTTTTTTTTCTTGGGGACCATTTTTTATTATATTTGTTTTTGATCCATTATGTAATTCTGTGGACCATTATTTTGTTTTTCTGTTTGCATCATTTTCGTAGCCGCTCATTTTTCTTCCCTTTCTGCCTTCCTCCAATCACTGGCCACTTAGCTCCAGTATATCTTCATAAAGCCCGCTAATGGTTCCCTGAGGCTCGCTGGCTAGTTGTTGCTCGCAGCCACGAAAGAGACGTGTTTTTCGCACCTGTAATGGAGGAGGAAACGGTAAATGTATTCGTGTTTGTGGATATATATATAACAATTTTGCATCTTCGCAGTAAACACGAAGTTATTTCAATATAGCAATGTATTTCTTCCGTTTCTACAGTCGATGGCAATGTTTACGTCGCTTAGAGTCTGAAGCAGTGGCAACAAGTTTTTACTCATTCCTCATGGCATTCATACTTCTAAAATAAACAAATGAATGAAATGGAAAAGATTGGGGTGAGCATAACATATTTCTAAATAAATAAATTAATAAAGAAGAAAAGATTAGGGTGAGCATAACATATTTCCGTCTCAATATCGATGTGACTGGGCATAAAAGTTGCACATTGAAAACACCGTAGAGGGAAGGAAGGGCAATCTCTCGCTGTTCACATGGCTTATAGTTCGAAATAGGGTCAGAAGATTTTTATTCATTCCTCATATCATTCGAATTTCTAAAAATATAAATAAATGAATAAATAAATGGGGGTTAAACTAGCATATTTCAGATTCAACATCGCTTAGACTAGGAATCGAAATTGAGCGAAATAAATTGACAGAAGACGCGAAAAGACAAGACCGTTCGTGAGCTGCTATTTTCTTGTGTTTATATGTACTATGGCGGACACATGAACGATACGTAACGAGACAGCGAACATTGACTTTTGAAATCCAGTATTGCGATTATCAGGATCCAGGAGACTTTTCAGAATACTGCCCATGTGTTTCATAATTGTTCGACCAAAAAGAGGATCGCTGTTACTGTCTGAAAAATATTATATACTTTCTCTGGTGCCTTTTACCTCTCCTCCCCCACCCCCCGCAAAAAAGAGTCAGCCTGGTGGTTTTAAAATACTGTTGGGGTATTTTTAAGGGTGGTTTGAGAGAGAGAGAGAGAGAGAGAGAGAGAGAGAGAGAGAGGATGAGGGAAGAGGAGGGGGGAGAGATGGGTGAACATGATGGTGGTGGTAATGAGAGAGAGAGAGAGAGAGGGAGGGAGAAGGGAGGGGAGGGGAGGGGAGGGGGGAGAGATGGGTGAATATGATGGTGGTGATAATGAGAGAGAGAGAGAGAGAGAGAGAGAGAGAGGTTTGTTTATGGTCTGTGGTTTAGGGAAGTAAAGTTTGTAGTTTGACATCCTTTCATTCATTCATTCCCACCGCTTGGCCTGAGAGAGAGAGAGAGAGAGAGTATTATTTGACGTGTGTATTCTTTTGATGTTCCTGTACGTTTTTGTGGTGTGTGTGTGTGTGTGTGTGTGTGTGTGTGTGTGTGTGTGTGTGTGTGTGTGTGTGTGTGTGTGCCCATTGTCTTTGAATTGCCTGTATTCATTAGGGGCGAATGTAAATAGAAGGGGCACTAAATATGAGCTTTGTTGACAAGCGAGAGAGACAGACAGACAGACAGAGACAGAGACAGACAGACAGACAGACAGAGAGGAAGCAGTTTGTGTGTTGCTAATTGAGAAAGAAAAATAATGGAGGTCTGTAAAGGAAGAAGGATAGGAAGGAAAAATCGAAGGAAGGAAGGAAGGAAGGTAGGAAGGCAGAAAGGAAAGAAACAAGAAAGGAAAGAAACAAGGAAGGAAGGAAGGTAGGAAGGCAGAAAGGAAAGAAGGAAGGAAGGAAGGAAGGAAGGAGGGAGGGAAGGAAGGAAGGAAGGAAGGAGGGATGGAAGACAACTTAAGATTAACTTACGAAGATGAGATGGAGAGTGAAATATGAAGGAAGGAAGGAAGGAAGTTAGGATGGAAGGATATAAAAAAGATGAATGAAAGGGAGAATAAGTTAGTGGTGTGTGAAGGAATAGAGGAATGAAGGAAGGAAAGAAGAATGAAGAGTGAGTGAGAGAGGCAGGAAATGAGTGAGTGAGGTATGAAGATAGGCAGTGAGAGAGGGGTTGAGTGGATGAGTAAGATAGGAAGTGAGTGAAAGACAGGAAATAAGAGAGAATGAGTGAGATAGGAAATGAATAACAGGATGTGAGTGAATGAGAGAGACAGAGTGAGTAAAAGAGTGAGTGAGTGAAAGAGACAAAGTGAGTGAGTGAGTGAGTGAGACAGGAAGTGAGTGAGGTAGGTAGGTGTGAGGAGGGACCGCTAGGTTTTAAAGTCCTTGAACTGTGTGGTTGGGTCTGGTACCCCCCCAACCCTGCCCCCCTGCATCAACCCACTCCCCCTCCTCTCTTCTCTCCTCTCTCCCTTCCTCCCTCCCTCTTTTACCTTCCCTCTCCCTCCTCTCTCTCCTTCTCCAACCATCTCTAAGTTCATCCTCTCCCTATTCATTTCCCCTCCCCTGTTCCTCCTTCTCCTCTCCCACCGTTCCTTTCCTCTCCCTTTCTATCATTCTTCCTCCTCTCCCTGTCCCTCTCTTCCACTTCCTCTCCAGCCTTTCTCCCTCCCACCCCTAGTCTCCTCCCTTCCTTACCTCGCCTTCTCCCATCCCCCTTTCCCTCCTCTCTCTCCCTCCCTCGCTACCTCCCCTCCCCTTCCTTCTTCCAGTCCCTTACTGCCTTCTTCCTCTTCCCGTCTCTCTCTCTCTCTCTCTCTCTCTCTCTCTCTTTCTCTCTTTCTCTCAGCATAATATAGAAAAATACTATAGAAGGATGTTAATTACTAAAGGAAGATTACAAGCCTGAACATTATAAGCAGAAGGAAGAACATACCGTAGAGACTGGTGTGTGTGTGTGTGTGTGTGTGTGTGTGTGTGTGTGTGTGTGTGTGTGTGTGTGTGTGTGTGTGTTAGAATTTTCGTTTCGTACAATTTCCGTGTCATGGGTGGGCAAAAATCTTCCCCAGCCTCGCCTCAGTCGCCCTAGAATTGCCTGTTCATTCCAATCGAGTAACACTGCCTGTACATGTGAACCGCGACCCACCTAACTGTGCCACCTCTCAATATGAACTCCACTTAATGATACTGTAGATATTATTATTATTATTATTATCATTATTATTATTATTATTATTATTATTATTATTATTTTATTTTTTTTTGGGGGGGTGGAGATCTAGAAGACTGGCACTCCAAGACCGTTCGAGATAGAGACTTAAAAATTTCAGGAGTGATTTACCTTGTCATGATTGCAGGTTTCTTTGGGGTGGGGGGAAATCCTAACACTAGCGCCCTTTAGCTATATATATATTTTTTCCAATTTTTGCTCTCCTGCGCAGCAAAAACTACTGATTCTGTTGCCTTGCCTGTGTTCCAGTATGTTGTCGTCAGCATATACTAGTGCACCTGGGTATTGATACTGAGAGCCATGAAGTCCTTTTTGAGATATTGAGGAAAATCAAAATGGCCGCCTCGTGCCTGAAAGTGCTCAGTCGGGAAGTATTCGGCCGATTTTGACCAAACTCGGTGGAAATGTAGTGGGTCATGAGTGAACATGATTTGCATAGCCTTCAATGAATGTCCTTGACCTTGATCTCAGGGTTACGGGTCAAAATCCTTTACAGATTTAGGTCATACCATAAGTCCCTTAATATTAGGTCTACAGTGATAACATAAGTATTTCCAGAATCCTAAGAGTGTCTACTTTTTAAGATTTCCTACTAGCAAATGTGACAAATCAATATTTTTTTTTTTTAACGCTTTTTTTGGCCATTTTTCGACCTGTCATCAAAAAAGTGTGTATTATTTCAAAGACTACACCATATCCGGTATACAAGTGTGCATTTTTTTATATCTTTTGTCGTTCTAATCTGGAATGTGGCATTGTCATCTGGAATGTGGAGTTCTTTGAATATTGCTTCAGCAGTTCCAGAATTCTAGTTCTGACTTGATCTTGGTGGTTGTGACGGCATGGGAGTATTTTTACTGATCTTCTCTAATTCTTTTACCTTAACTTGGCCCAGGTATTCAACATGTGGCTGATCATTTTACGTACCTCTGTGGCAGAAAAAAAAGACATATATGGTATCCTTTCCATAGCACTTCCTCGTGACTAGCACCATATTCTAGAGTTACTCAGTTGTCACAGCTGAGCATTCAAGACGAAGGAATGGCAGTCTTAAGCCAAGTTAGAGTTAAAGGAGTATTATGCCACACACACGTATTCATTGTAGTATAGAACGGCTGCTGACGACATGATCACTTTTCTCTCACTAACTCCAGACAGTTTTTCTCATCGCTAGTCAACTTCCCAGCATCTGAAAGTTAAAATTCGGTGATCTTTAGTTATGAGGTAGGACTGAGTCTCCTTGATTACTAGTCAAATTTGCCCTCCAATCTAGCAACACGTGACAATCAACCGAGCTAAAAAGACTCACGGATTTTTCCCAGATAAAATAAAACACACACACACACACACACACACACACACACACACACACACACAAATTCTGTCAGTCACGGTGTTATGCGAGGTAGGGTGAATGCAGTGATATATGCACGGTATTCGAGGTCTGAATTGTCGTTGGTGAGTCGATAATTCAGTATTACCACACGGGGAGCCGCTGCAAGAGGGGGGCTAGTCTTGCAAAGTCATTGGTTGCATTAGTCTTGGTCTTGTGAATGTGAAGATTTTTTTTTTTTTCTGATAAAACTGGTATTTTATTAATTCCTTTATTCTTATTCTCTCTCTCTCTCTCTCTCTCTCTCTCTCTCTCTCTCAAGTAGGCCAGTGTTAATAAAACTACATTTCATATCTTATTAATCTAAATCCTTCATTAAGTTAATCAGGCGTATAATCTCATTGACCTCTGCCCTGTTAATCCGGATCATTTTAATCCGCCTTGAAATCCAGGTCACATTAATCCAGCTTATCTCGCTTCTGGACGGGGGAAAGAGTGCCCGTCTCCTTGGTTTCTAACA
>NC_137061.1:1295515-1343015 GCF_032717465.1 Coenobita brevimanus | reverse complement strand
AGAGAGAGAGAGAGAAGGAGGAGGAGAATATACTCTTATTAAGGAAATTTATATTGTGATAAAATCCATCGGTTAGGCCATAAGACATTTTAAGGTACTACTTGTCCTTGCACCTCTCTCTCTCTCTCTCTCTCTCTCTCTCTACCAGCCTACCCCGACCCGCCACTTTCATTTCAACAAGAGTGACTTACAAAAAACAAACACGTTGGGAGAGGGAAGGATATAGTATTACGGGTCTGCATGCTTTCCATACCACTTCTTCGTGACTAGCACCATATTCTAGTGTTATTAGATTGTTACACCTCAATATTCAAGGCGGATAGGCGGCAATATTAGGCCAAGTTAGAGTAAAAAGGAGTATAACCCATCGCCCCCACTCACTCACCCCACCCCACTCACTCACCCCACCCCACTCACTCACCCCATCCCACTCACTCACCCCATCCCACTCACTCACCCCATTCACTCACCCAACCCCACACACTCACCTCACCCCACTCACTCACTCCACCCCACTCACTCACGCAAGAACCTTAGTAACCAAGGAGACTCATTCGTACCTCATACAGTAGCAAGCGCTCATCGAATTTCATGTGAACACGAGTTAATAGTAAAGATGTGGGAGTGACACAGTTCCGTCGGGTGAAAACAAGCCTTCTTTAGTAACCAAGGAGACTCATTCCTATCTCATAAAAAAAGCTTTTGGACTATACAACCAGGACTTTGTAGTGAAGATGTGGTACTGGCCCAGTTCCCTTAGATGAACACAAACCGATATACAACTTACCTAGTGGAAATTCATGCAGTTACGACTTGATAGTGAAGATGTGGTATTGGACCAGTGCCGTCGGGTGAAAACAGATTAGTAACCAAGGAGACTCATTCCTAGCTCATGACTATGGTTCACTGATTTTCACGCACCCTACGGCGTAATAGTAAAGATGTGAGATTGGCCCAGTGCCGTCAGATGAAGACAGATTAGTAACCAAGGAGACTCATTCCTAGCTCATGACTATGGTTCACTGATTTTCACGCACCCACGGCGTAATAGTAAAGATGTGAGATTGGCCCAGTGCCGTGAGATGAAGACAGATTAGTAACCAAGGAGACTCATTCCTAGCTCATGACTATGGTTCACTGATTTTCACGCACCCTACGGCGTAATAGTAAAGATGTGAGATTGGCCCAGTGCCGTCAGATGAAGACAGATTAGTAACCAAGGAGACTCATTCCTAGCTCATGACTATGGTTCACTGATTTTCACGCACCCACGGCGTAATAGTAAAGATGTGAGATTGGCCCAGTGCCGTCAGATGAAGACAGATTAGTAACCAAGGAGACTCATTCCTACCTCATGACTATGGTTCACTGAGTTTCACGCACCCACGGCGTAATAGTAAAGATGTGAGATTGGCCCAGTGCCGTCAGATGAAGACAGATTAGTAACCAAGGAGACTCATTCCTGCCTCGTAGCTGCGACTCAGTTTCACGCCCCCACGACTTAATAGTAAAGATGTAGTATTGTCCCAGTTCCCTTAGATGAAAACAAACCGAGATTTTACCGAGTTTCATACACTCAAGACTTCATAGTAAAGATGTGGTCCCGTCAGGTGGGGAAAAAAATAGCAACCAAGGAGATTCATGGCTGCAACCACAACTAAGGCATGTATTCTTATCGGTTAAGGAAGCTCCCTAACACCTTCTCCCAAGCGACTTATTTTGCCAACTGCCCATTATTGTCCTCCTTTTCGCCTCATATCTTTTTAATATCGACACTGTATGAACAACACAGAAGAATCTTTGCGTAGTAACGGAGCATAATCAGAAATAAATCGATAAGGAAGAGGCGTTAGGGAGCTTCCTTAACCACGCCAGAGTACCACCCTATGTATTCAAGTGATAGGAGTGACTCAGTTCCGTCAGATGAAAGCAGACCGATGACTTTCCTTCATCGGTTCTAAGATGTCCATAAATAAGCGGTAAGGTCACCCCATCTTTCTCTTCACTCAGTAGTACTTCTCGTCATTAGTCTTTCGTTGCGTCTCTAAGATATCCTTGCCTTTGTGGCTGTTCTACTTGCATTTATAGTGTACATCTCGATCTAGGTTTTTATCTATATTTACCACGAAGATCTTCTTATTGATATTTACTGCGTCTATCGATCTATTTCTGTCTGCTTATCTAATTATATTTATCTACTCCTGTATCCATTTTTACTCTTGTTCCTCACGTTCGGGTCAATATGGGTCCAAAACGCTTTGAGGACCTACTAGAGCCAGCCCATAGCATTCAGAAGGACGTGATGGTCTTGGAATACATTGGCAAGGGCTCCTATGGAAGGGTGCATCTGGTGGCCTTCAGGGGCATGCTAGCCTGCAGGAAAACCGGGGACTCCAGTGTGGCCGGAATGCTGGAAAAATACCGAGAGGAGGCCAGGATAATGAAGGAATTGGATGGGTTAGGAGGGACGCCCAGACTCTTTGCCGCAGCGATGGACAAACCCATTATTATCATGGAGTTCATTGAGGGGGTGAGCCTCTTTAAGTTCTGCGACGAGTATGAAGGCGTTACGAAGGTGTTCTTTGGGGTCATGAGGAGTCTGGCGGGTAGGCTTCTGGAACTCCACGAAGGCGGCTACGTCCACGACAACCTACACATGGGCAATATAGTAGTGCTAAGGACTGGAAGGTGGGATTTCGAAGCCCGTTTGGTCGATGTAGCCACGTGCAAGGCTATGAACCCCGATGTTTCCAAGATCATACAGACATCACCGGATACCATAAAGTTTCTGTTCAACATGCATCGCGTGGGAGTGATTAAAGACGCGGAGTATCGTGCCATGGAGCATAACGCCCTAGGAAAGTTGAAAAAGAGCGACGAAAATAGCAAGGAAGATAAAAAAGATGAGGAAGATGAGGAGGACGAATTGCCGATGCGTCTGGTGGTACAGTGGTTGAATGATCCAAAGTTCCCTCACATATTTAGCGAAGTCGTCCCCGATTCTCGCCACGTTTCGCCCGACTCGTCCAAAGTTTCATGTGACACGAATTCCTTATCGTCCATGTCGTCTGAATCTGCCTCTCCTCCTCGAGTTTTATCAGTTTCACCACTTCCACGACCTCCTGTTTCACATTTAGTTTCGCCTAAAAAGACTTCTCCACTGCCTGTACTCTCCAAATCCTCTTGTACTCAGGTTTCGTCTGTTTCGCCTCCCGTTTCTCTACCGGAAGAAGAGGGAATGCAATTAAGGAGTGGGAAGAGGAAGTTGGTAGGAGAAGAGAACGGGGAGGAGGAGAGGAAGAGGAGGAAGGTTGGAGAGAAGAGAGGAAGCAAGAGGGGGAGAGGAGAGGAGGATGGAGAGAAGGAGAGGAAGAGGATGAAAAATGAGGAAAAGCAAGGAAGAAAGAAGGGGAAGACGTGAATGGGAGTGGGAGAAACGGATAGCTGTAGTTGGGTAGATAAAACTGATAGATGAATAGAGGCAGACAGACGCACCTCTCATCATCATCATCATCATCATCATCATCATCACTATCTCTTACATCATCATCATCAATCTTCCTCAACGTAGTGCTGAACGTGAATATGTTAGAGAGAGAGAGAGAGAGAGCAGGAAGTGAGAATCACCGCTCGGCTAACTCTCAATCGTCTTTCATTTCACGAGGGGCGGTTTTTCTCCTTAATAGAGAGAGAGAGAGAGAGAAAGAGAGAGAGAGAGAGAGAGAGAGAGTCAGCTTGTGTAAAGAAACAGCGAAGTGTGAACATGAGATGGAGAAAGTGTGAAAAAGTTAACTGTTTCATTTCTCTGCTCTACTTAAGCTAGTATTGAAACGTCAGGAGAGAGAGAGAGAGAGAGAGAGAGAGAGAGAGAGAGTTATTGACAGTCATCCGTGTAAGATGACTTGTAAAGTGAAGGGAAATGAAGAAAGAGGGAGGGTGAAAAGGAAAGGAGAGGGAGGGAGAGAGAGAGAGAGAGAGAGAGAGAGAGAGAGAGAGAGTCGTAGCACTGTCATATTCCACCAATGAACTATAGATTAACGCTATAATATGCTGCTAGTCATGAAGTAGTGCTGTGGGAAGGATGTAGAGAGACACACACACACGCACATAGCATTGTCATATTCTACCACTGAACTACAGAAACAGATTAACACTATAATATGATGCTAGTCATGAAGAAGTGCTATGGGAAGGATGTAGAGAAGCACAGCCCTTCATTATCAGTACATTAGGTCACAGATACGAGAAAAATATTTAAAGCCAAATTATTCTCTTAGCCACTGAGACTGAACAAGAATATAACACTGCACTCTTTTCACCTTAACTTGGCTGAAAAGGAACGAAAATCTGACGAGGAAAGTTTATGTGAGTGAGGTGGATGGGGGGAGAGGGAGGGGGAGGCCGAGGATGAGATGGAGGGATGGAGTGGAGAGGTATATGAGAGAGGGGTGTGTGACCTGGGAGCAGAGCGGTGAAATGGCGGGGGACAGGGCGACATGGAGGCGATTTGATTGTGGCCACCCCTTACGGGATTAAGGCGTCTGGCAGTAGATAGATAGATAGATAGATAGATAGATAGATAGACTTTTTCTCTAATCTACATTCCCTTTTCGTCATCACCATCAGCATTCCCAAATCTTTCAACCAGTTTTCAAAGGTCCCGTTCACTTTGATAAGCAACACAGGATCATCATCTACATGCATTAGACCTGAAATCTTCCCGCTTTCTCTTCCTTGTCACTTGATTTGCTCTGGTTTGGTCATCACTTGTACAGGGGGGGAGAGGGACGCCTTCACGTGGTGGCACTGCTTTGTTGTGGCGGGAAACTGGTGGGCTTCAGGAATGTAGCAGCTTCCGTCTGCAGTCCACCGGGGTCACCGTTTCAGATGAACTAAAGGCCACAAGACTCCTCTCTCTCTCTCTCTCTCTCTCTCCCTGATTAATATTGTCATTCAGGAAATTACTAAATACGTCTCATTCATTTTTTATTTCTTTTTTATTCATTTTTATCTTGTTTATTCCCACGCCTGTTTTCCCACGCGAGAATATTAATGGTTCTCTCTCTCTCTCTCTCTCTCTCTCTCTCTCTCTCTCTCTCTCTCTCTCTCTCTCTCTCTCTCTCTCTCTACGTGACTCTGGTTAGAATAATGGATCATCTCGTTTTAAGCCACGAACAGTGACTTAGCAATTGGAGAGAGAGAGAGAGAGAGAAAGCAGCGTCCCTCTTCAGTCCACCATCCTCCTTTAGGTGGATAGGGAGGGAGTTGAGGGTCGTTTGCATAGTCGAGCAATAAATAGACGAAATACAGCACAGATAAATGTTCTTGTAATACGCTAATTCGTCCCACATCTGAGTAAAATCGTCAGTAGCGAGAATAACAACAAAACGTATCATCATAGTCAGGATTAAGAAGCTGATAAGGTGAGCTGTGACGGGAAAAGCAGCTGCAGTGGCCGGTTGAACAGGAGGCGCGAGGTGATGCATACCGATTAGCGCAGTGCATTAGAGACAGGCTTAGGTACCGCTTCTTCGTGACCAGCACTATATTCTCGTGTTAAGCTAGTGTTGCAGCTCAGGATTCAAGATGGAGAGATGGCAATTTTAGGCCAAGTTAGAGTAGAAGGAGTATAGCATTGTATTCATACCGATTAGCGCAGTGCATTAGAGACAGGCTTAGGTACCGCTTCTTCGTGACCAGCACCATATTCTCGTGTTAGGCTAGTGTTGCAGCTCAGGATTCAAGATGGAGAGATGGCAATTTTAGGCCAAGTTAGAGTACAAGGAGTATAGCATTATATTCATACCGATTAGCGCAGTGCATTAGAGACAGGCATAGGTACCGCTTCTTCGTGACTAGCACCATATTCTCGTGTTAAGCTAGTGTTGCAGCTCAGGATTCAAGATGGAGAGATGGCAATTTTAGGCCAAGTTAGAGTAGAAGGAGTATAGCATTGTATTCATACCGATTAGCGCAGTGCATTAGAGACAGGCTTAGGTACCGCTTCTTCGTGACTAGAACCATATTCTCGTGTTAAGCTAGTGTTGCAGCTCAGCATTCAAGATGGAGAGATGGCAATTTTAGGCCAAGTTAGAGTAGAAGGAGTATAGCATTATATTCTACTGTTATACCCATTAACTCAGTGCATTAGAGCTCGGCTTGGGGACGAGGTACCGCTTCTTCGTGACTAGCACCATATTCTCGTGTTAAGCTAGTGTTGCAGCTCAGCATTCAAGATGGAGAGGTGGCAGTTTTAGGCCAAGTCAGAATAGAAAGAGTATAGCATTCAATTTTACTGTTAATGTATTAGTACTCAGCAACATCGCGAGAAGGCAATTTTACTCCAGGTTAAAGTGAAAAAACTGTAGTAAAGGAGTTAAATAATAAAACTGTGTTAAGCTGAGTTGTGGGAAGTGAAAAGCAGCTTCAGTGACCGGTTGAACGGCATTAAGGAAAGGAGGAGAATGTTTGGCTCCCCTTTATAGCTTATTTTACCTATCTCCAGTTGATTTTATCTGATTGGGAGAACACTACTGTAAGGATAGACATTCTTAACTCCTTTCAGCTCAGTTAGTGGCCAAGTGTAGTCAGATTAGGGGGCTGATTTAACAGTGACCAGCTTAGCATCGGATTAAGACTGTATATCGATTAGCCAAGTGCTTTAGAGACCAGCTTGGCGATGGGACGGAAGTGTGCGACTCTTTATTAGTGTATTTTAGGTACCTTCAGACGATTTTATTCAGCTTGGTAGAGCACCGCGGTAGTGAAGAGGTTAATGAAGGCTATGAGGAACCCGTCAGAAAAAGAAAACTAACAGAATACAATAATCTGACAAGCAGGACGGCAGGAGAGAGTTAGTATCATCTCCTTAAATGAAGCAGGTTGTAGTCTTGTCAGGGTGTGAGTTGACTTGCTGCCTTATGTCGTACTTACCACCACAGTCTCTCCTGAACGGTAAACCCAGTGAACTGTAGGCTGAAGTCCCTTTTCTGCTTTTCCCCATCGTCCTTTCGGGAACAGGGAGGGAGTGGAGGACCGTTTATATAGCCAGGCAGCAAGGAAGCCTCTATGTGTGTGCAACCGCGTGAAGTCGGCCCTCACCAGCGAATATAAATATAAAGATAAAATAATTCCTGACACTATACGAATATGTCCTGATTGCTGATGAGGTGCTGTGACATTCTCTAAGCCAGAAGCCCGGTCCAGCTCAGGCATCACACATTATTCCCTTCAATAACAGTCTCAGTTCCACCTCGTAGGCCAAACGATCCACACACATCTTAGTTACGAGAGACAGCCATCGTAAGTGTGTTTTGTGAATCCGGTTGCTGGCGTCCACACCTTAGTTCATACAATCACATCTTATTTCTCGTAGCTCAGTGGCTAAAGAGACAGTGCTACGAGCCTACATAATTTCCACAGCACTTCTTCGTGACTAGCATAATCTCCTAGTGTTATTCTGTTGTTACATCCAAGGTGGAAATATGTCAGGTTTAGTCCAAGTTAATGCTGAAGGAGTAGCATATTAATCTCTCTCTCTCTCTCTCTCTCTCTCTCTCTCTCTCTCTCTCTCCAGCATTCAAGATGGAGAAATGGCAGTTTTAGGCCAAGCTGAAGTGAAGAGAGTGTAGTAACGAGAGGGACTAGACTGTAAGTGTGTTTGTGCATCCGGTTTCAAGCTTGCAGTGTTGCATACGAATGACTTTTGTCGCTTCTTACAAGGCAGTCGTCAAGTTAAGGTTTTTTGAGTTGATATCAGGTTGCTGTGTGGGAGAAAGGTAGTGTGTGTGTGTGTGTGTGTGTGTGTGTGTGTGTGTGAGAGAGAGAGAGAGAGAGAAAGAGAGAGAGAGAGAGAGAGAGAGAGAGAGAGAGAGAGAGTGTGTGTGTGTGTGTGTGTGTGTTTATGTGTGCGTGTGATGTCATTTTTTGGTTATTTTATTCAGTTCAGGAGATACTAAATTAGAGGAGTCAGTTGTAGCCTTAATAGACCTTTCAACACCCGCTGCCATTCCTAGGTGAACTGTATCGTCTGGTTGCATGGAGAATATACTGAAAGGAAGTAAAGATTGGAGGTCATAGGCAGAGAGAAAGAGACTGAAAAAGACAGTTCGTTATAGAGAAAACTGAACGAAAGAAAGACAGATTGTAGATCCGTTCATTTTGAGATGCCTGAACACATTGCTTTTAAAAGATTGCAGGTCGTAGGCAAAGGGAAGGACAGACTGAGGAAGACAGTTCCAGAGTTGACCTATATTGTATATGAAGGACTGAGAGTATTGATTAAACTCTTGCAGTAGAGAGTTGAACAGAAAAGAGATGGGAGTGTCTAGTTAGGTGGGTAGGTAAGTTGATATGTTGAAGGGAATTCGGAAGAGGGGGGGTTGATGAGACGAAAAGCCTTTGACTCCACCCTGTTTAGAAGAGCTGCATGCCGAAATCTCCCCCTCCCCACACACATGAGAACTGCACTCCCCACAGGGATGAATATAGAGTCTTTTTTATTTTTTTTTTAGAATAGCAGAACAGAGGAAGGAAAAAGAAAAGAATAAAAAAAATAATCCATACACCTGGTCTCAGATGTCCTCTATTCATTAAAAAAAAAAAGAAATAACATTTGGACTTGAACAGCTAACTTGTAAAATTGCCACCTGTCCATCGTGAATGCTGACCTGTAGCAACAAATTAACACTTGAATATAATGCCAGTCATGAAGTGTTATGGAAAGGTTGTAGAGCTGTTGTATTGATTTTTTCTGCCGCTGAGCCACGTGAAATGAATTACAAAAGGGAAAAAAACCCGGCCAAGTTAAGGTGAAAGAACGATGGTAGTAATTGCAACTACAGGAAACTCACACTGCGGTCCACCATCATGCTTTCGGGAGACGACGGGGGGTAGTTGAGGGACGTTTGTGCATCCGGGCAGGTCCTCCGTCCAGGTACATCGTCGTCACCGCGGGAAGGCGTCCTTCTCAGTGCCTAGTGCTAGCAAGAAAGACATATGAAGGAGTTAGATTGACTGTGTACATGGGGTTCCTACCAATGCAACCCGTACCTAATTAATTCTCTTACTAATAGACCTAATTGATTCTCTTACTAATAAACCTAATTGATTCTCTTACTAGTAGACCTAATTGATTCTCTTACTAATAGACCTAATTGATTCTCTTACTAATAGACCTAATTGATTCTCTTACTAATAGACCTAATTGATTCTCTTACTAATAGACCTAATTGATTCTCTTACTAGTAGACCTAATTGATTCTCTTACTAATAGACCTAATTGATTCTCTTAGTAGTAGACCTAATTGATTCTCTTACTAATAGACCTAATTGATTCTCTCAGTAGTAGACCTAAGTGATTCTCTGACTAATAGAATCCTTCAAGAATATTACAAATCCGAACAAGAATAAGTGGAATCCAATCAAGAATACTAAGACCCTAATCAAGAAGCTGGCGTTTCCTCGTCCACTCTTTAATGAACTGGTACAAAAAGTGGCTTGCTGTAAAGATCTACCCGTTCTGACGCAGAGCAACGGAGAAAGTCTTTAAGATTTCCCTGTCATAGTCTGGCCAACTTTATATGACCTGAGTTTTTTTTTGTAATGACCTTTTTCCATTTTTTTTTGGGGGGAGGGGGCTTCTTTTATGCACCGTCACTTAGGGAGATAGGAATGATAAAATCTTAATACGTAGATGATTTTAAAGAATAAGAGGAGGTCATTTAATACACACAAATTAATCCAGGAGTCGAACATAATATCTTCCCTTTGACATTAACATTCGATCAATAGCTCTCAGAATGGAATAACGTCTCTGCAGCTCCACCGCCAGGCACTGCTGTTGCCACCACGTGAAGGCGCCTCTCTCCAGCACCACACAGATATAAAACTCATATAAATAGTACACAAGAAATTTTTTACTAGTTTCACCTGTCAGACGTTTTCTTGCTTACTCGTACCTGTGTCATCCTATCCTTAGGTTTTTTTTTTTTATGCAAGAAAGAAGGAACCAAAGGCCAGGAGCCCGCAAACCGTTCCTTCCAAGAAAAAAACAAAAACAACACAAAAGAGAGCCAAATTCAAGATCCGTTGATTAGATGGGAAAAGAAATCTGGATGGTGATGATGATGATGATGATGATGATGCGACCCTGTCTTTAGGTGGGAGAAGAAGTTTGGGTAGGATGATGATGATGATGATGATGATGATGATGGTAATGACGATGATGATGGTGATGATGATGATGATGATGATGATGGTGGTGATGATGATAATAATGATGATGATGGTGGTGATGGTAATGACGATGATGATGGTGATGATGATGATGATGATGATGATAATAATGATGATGATGGTTGTGATGATGATGATGATGATGACGATGATAATGATGATGACCTAACCCCGTTCTTAGGTGGGAAAAGAAGTCTGGATGATGACATTTATGACGATGATGATGATGATAACGATATTTTCTTTATTCCTTCCAGTGTGGATGAAAAGAAGTGGATGTGTATGTGGAGAAGAGGTCACAGGTCAAGTAATGTGACCTCTCCGGACAAAGGCAGGTGGAGGGAACCTTACTCTCTCTCCCTCCACCCTCTCCACCTTCTCCTCCACCCTCTCCACCTCTCCTCCATCCGGCATCTCTCACCGTAGGAAGAACAGGTGAGTGGAAGAAAGAAGAAGTAATTTTAGTTTTGGCTGTCGTACTCAAAATGTCACTGTATTAAGATAGATAGATAGATAGATAGATAGACAGATAGATAACATCCATCCTTTCATTCATCCATCCATCCATCCATACAGCAATCACTTATAATAGTATACATGCATAAACACATACATACACACATACATATTTTATTGACACACATACATAGTCACTTTTATAACAGGTAGGTAGGTAGGTAGATAGGTAGGTAGGTAGGTAGAGAGGGGGGTATTTCCTAGTATATTTCGGTCATATGCAGGTTCGGTTTGTGTGTGTGTGTGTGTGTATGTGTATGTGTGTGTGTGTGTACTTCGCAGCCTTTCCCACCCTTTCCGTATCCCATGTCCACACAAACAGTCGTGAGCGTATAAATGTGCACATAAAAACCCGCCATCTGATAAGTAGGCTACACACGCATACAAAGGAGACACACACACACACACACACACACACACACACACACACACACACACACACACACACACACACACACACACACACACACACACACACACACACACACACACACACACACTTCAAAAACTAACACCTGCTATCCACATCTAACTTAACATAGCCAATCATATACACCAATACAACCAAGCAATATCCAGCTAAACATTACATAGTGCAGGTGTTATTTCTCGTAATAGATTAAGTCTAGATAGATTGATAGATAGATAGGTAGATAGATAGATCGAATATTCCCCCATTCATTTAATTAGGTTAGTCAAAAGTAATCTCTTGGCCAGATTAACACAGCCTCGAGGGGCTTCACTCAGGAACAAGTTGGGTAATACAAGATCTCTTCTGGAAACTCTTTTTTTGAGCAAGCTGTCGTGCATGTGTGTGTGTGTGTGTGTGTGTGTGTGTGTGTGTGTGTGTGTGTGTGTGTGTGTGTGTGTGTGTATTCTGTCGTATCACCTCGCGGGTAAAAATATTGGACAGGAAACTTCATTCTTCAAACAGTTAAGATTTCTCGCTCCCGTGACTGACAATTCTGATGAGACTGGGGGACGTGGTGGTTGAGTGGTTAGGGAAGCGGTCTGCTGGCGAAGGAGGCTGAGGAGGCGACGAAGGAGGTTGAGGAGGCGACGAGGTTGAAACTGTAGTACATGGGTGTGCATAGGAGTACATAGGAAGGTCAGGTAGCAGGACTTTGGCAAATCTGACACTTTATTATTGAAAGTAAATGGTGTTAAGATTATATTAGCCCTGTATATTAACTGGACAGACAGACAGACAGATGATCTTTATAAAGCTCTGTAATTTCCGTCATAAGGTGATCAGAGAAACTTCAATTGGACAGTAAATACAAATCTTACGTAGGAACATTGAATTTCTCCCATAAGCCCTGTAGAAAGATCTCGACGGGACAGTAAGTAGTGATCCTCTACTGTATATGGAATTTCTGCCATTAGACCTTTACAGAGATCTCAACGGGACAGTAAGTAGGATGGAACGTAAGAACCCCGTCGAGAGAGAGAGAGAGAGAGAGAGAGAGAGAGGGAGGGAGGGAGGGAGGGAGGGGAGGAATAAAGATGCGGTGTTTTTTTGTTTTTTTAATCCAAAGAAGAGCGGAAAAACGGCACTAAAAAATCCCATTCTTATCGCTGGCCAAGAAGTTCCCGTGAATTTCCTTCCTCTTTGTTCTTCTTCCATGTTTTTTTTTATCTTCCCTTTTTTCTTCTCAATCCTCCTCCTCCTCCTCCTCTCACAATTTCCAAAACCTGTTCCTTGTTCAATTTCTGGCTTTGAGAGAGAGAGAGAGAGAGAGAGAGAGAGAGAGAATGAAATAACACAGCATTTTATCAGTATTATCTGTATATCTCTCTTAGTCGACGGTCCTTTCTATAACCAGGCCGCTCATCCGACTGGTTATATCAGTGCCAGCACGTGAAGGCGTCCCTCTCTAGCCTGTATTAACGAGAGACCAGGTACTAAAGATAAGCTGATGGAGAGAGAGAGAGAGAGAGAGAGAGAGAGAGGAATAAAGGCGAGACACGAAGCTAAAACTCCTTTATTGAATGTGATAAAAAAAAAAAGGCAGTGGATCCGCCCGGTTTTATCAGTACCACCACGTGAAGGCTTCCTATCCTTTATCAGTGCGTTAAGAAACCGATTTACT
Source organism: Coenobita brevimanus (assembly GCF_032717465.1). Classification (NCBI taxonomy): domain Eukaryota; kingdom Metazoa; phylum Arthropoda; class Malacostraca; order Decapoda; family Coenobitidae; genus Coenobita; species Coenobita brevimanus. Next base: position 1,330,170 of record NC_137061.1, on the reverse strand, counting down.
GAATGTGGTAAAAACTGTACCGTCCTCTCTCCCGGTCCTTACGTAACTTGTACTCTCTCTCTCTCTCTCTCTCTCTCTCTCTCTCTCTCTCTCTCTCTCTCTCTCTCTCTCTCTCTCTCTCAATAGCTACTTCTAATCCTCCGGCCTATAAATTTCCATAATTCATTGTGTGTGTGTGTGTGTGTGTGTGTGTGTGTGAGAGAGAGAGAGAGAGAGAGAGAGAGAGAGAGAGAGAGAGAGAGACCTACAGACAGACAGCCATGGACATAGAGACAGATATAGATAGATAGAGAGACAGATAGATAGATAAGGAGAGACAGACAGACAGACAGGCAGGGACATAGAGACCTAGACAGATGGATAGATGTTAGAGAGAGAGAGAGAGAGAGAGAGAGAGAGAGAGAGAGAGAGAGAGAGAGAGAGAGTCTTCTTAATGAAAGCCTCCAGCATTTTATCAGCATTATCACCAAAACCCTCTTGCAATTAGGCCTATTCTTGTAGGCCTACCTGATGCCGTAAAACATTTTTCTTAGCGATTTAGCCGTGAGAGAGAGAGAGAGAGACCCAAACCGGTATAATATCAAGGTCTTATGAACACTGGGTATGGAGGGGGACCGTGGGACCCCTTCACGTGGTGGCACTGGTATACCTGATCGACTACCCGGGTATAGAAACGTCCTTCACCTTCCTCCCTATCCACTGAAGGGAGGATGGTGGGCTTCAGGATAGGGACAGTCTCATCCTGCAGTCCACCGGGTTTACGTTTCAAAGGAGCGTGGGGTTACAGGTACTATAGTGTGTTTAAGCTGGTAGAGATCCCTAACCCCCTTACAGCTTAAATTGACGCGAAATGTAGTGTTATTCCAGGGTAAATTTGACTAGTAACCAAGGAGACTATGGACAGTTCCGTCAGATAAATACAGATCAGCTACTTTATCATCTCTATATTTGGTTTTATCCTTTCTTTATTGGACTCATGTGTTGTGACCTAATTTACTGAAATGGATGCAGGGGCTTGGTTGGTGAGTGAATGAGGGTGTGGCCCACTTGATTAGCCACACTCTTCCTAGTTCTCCTTCAGTCATATTTTTTTTCATGCTCTCTGGACCCTTCCTCACCCCATCCTTAGGTGGAAAGTGGTGTGGATGGTGGTGGTGGTAGTGGTGGTGGTAGTGGTTGTGGTGGTGGTGGTGGTGGTGATGGTAGTGGTGGTTATGGTGGTGGTTGGTGATGGTGGTTATGGTGGTGGTGGTTGGTGGTGGTGGTACTGGTTATGGTGGTGGTTATGGTGATGGTGTTGGTGGTGGTGGTACTGGTTATGGTGGTGGTTATGGTGATGGTGTTGGTGATGGTGGTTATGGTGGTGGTGGTTGGTGGTGGTGGTACTGGTTATGGTGGTGGTTATGGTGATGGTGTTGGTGGTGGTGGTACTGGTTATGGTGGTGGTTATGGTGATGATGGTGATGATGATGATGAGTGTTGTTTTTCTCTGTTATTTGACGTTATGACCTGCCATTTTAATCTGTTCTGTTATTATTGACAGAGCACAATTGAAAAACTACCTTATATAATTTCCATCGTTACCTGCAACTCTGAATATAACTCTACTTTGAATATAACTTTGAATATAACTGCTTTGAATATAACTCGGCTTTGAATATAACTGCTCTGAATATGACTGCTTTGAATATAACTGTGCCTTGAATATAACTCTGCTTTGAACGTAACTCTGCTTTAAATGTAACTTTGCTTTGAATATAACTCTGCAATGAATATAACTCTGCATTGAATATAACTCTGCTTCGAATATAACTCTGCTTTAAAGATAACTGCTTTAATATAACTCTGCTTTGAATATAAGTCTGCTTTGAACGTTTCCCCGCGTCGTTGCTCTTTGCTTTTTATCTCATGGCAAATAATTCCACTAAAAATTATTATCTATTATTATTGATCGTTTATCATTTATTTCTGCATTCGGATCCACCTGAAAATCTAATCAGCCCTTCCTTGACCCTCTGCCTACCTGTCCACCAGATTATATTGATCTCAGAAAACAAACAGACAAGCCAGGCTAGAGACAAACAGACATGGGTGAATACATGATCCCCGTGCAACTTCCGCGCCGGGGATAATAAAGTTGACAATTCCTGTAACGCTTCCGGAGACACAGAGGGACATTGTGGTCGCGAGAGAGAGAGAGAGAGAGAGAGAGAGAGAGAGAGAGAGAGAGAGAAAATAGTGCTCTTTTCTGTGCTTTCTCTCATCAAAACTTTTACGAGGCCCAGTTAATGTTCGTTTTATTGTTATTTTTTTTTCCCCTCATCTTTTCCCCCATTTTTCCGGTTTGATAATTTTATGTTGTGCGGATGTTGTGTATGTTGTACCTGTGTATTGTGTGTGCTGAAATGTTTCCTCTTCTGTTTTGTGTTTGAGTGTGTTAATGACGTGAAAATTGACACCAAACACACACACACACACACACACACCCTACTTCATCAGTGTTGTGGGTTGCCTTGCTTAGAATCACACACACACACACACACACACACACACACACACACACACACACACACACACACACACACACACACACACACACACACACACACACACACACACACACACCATCATCATCAGTGTTTGGGGCTGCCTTTGAGTTTTTCCATTTTCCTTTCTGAAGGGGGCCTTGTTCATGTGTTCTCACCTCTCGTAACTCAGCCCAAACAGCACAGGGGCAGGACATAAGGGAGAGCAGGTGCAGTGATTTGTCTTATGCTTTGCTTTAAAATTGGGGCTTGTTTCCAGTTCGTGAGAGAGAGAGAGAGAGAGGGGGGGGGTTGAAGGGGGAAGTGCAGGGGAGTGGAGAGAGGAGAGGAAGGAAATGGGGGAGAGTGAGAGGAGAGAGGAAGCATTAGGAAGGGACAGGAAGTGGGATGGAAGTGAGTGCTGGGGAGGGAAGTGGAGAGGAAGTGGAGGAATGGAGAAGAGGAGGAAGTGGAGGAATAAGGGGATAAAGTGGAATGGAAGGAATTATGTGAGAGAGAGAGAGAGAGAGAGAGTAAAATGTGTAAGGTACAATGCGGGGTAACGAGCCAGGTAATGATGGGGGAAAGGCAGGCAGGCAGGCAGAGTGGAGTATAAATAAGAACCAAGGAGACGGGCGAGAGTTGAGATAAACAAGAGGGTTGCTGAACACGAGATAAATAATAAACGATGCTGATAAATGAATAAGCAATCTATATAATCAAGAGAGAGAGCTGAGATAAAGAAGCAACTTAAATCTATAATGAAAATAAGCTCTTTTACCCCCTTCACAAATGGTAAATAAAGAGGCGAATATTAATTTAAAAAAAAGAGTATGGCTTTTTTTTTTATATATGCAAGAAAATAAAAAGTAAAGGAGAGGTACTTTAAAAATCAAAATTGTCCTCCATTATCGTAAAACAGCAAGGAACTCAAAAATAATGTACAATATTTTACTCGCTTCATAAGTATAATATATGAAAACACACACACACACACACACACACACACACACACACACACACACACACACACACACACACACACACACACACGTACAAGTAATTTTGATGATGATGATGATGATCGTAGTGATGGTGATGATGATGGTGATGGTGGTGGTGCTGATATCCACCCACTTTTCTCCCTTCCTCCCACCAAAATCCACCCACCTCACCCACACCCACCCACTCCCATCCACCTTGCACTATCTACCTGTCAGTTTGTCTATCAGTTTATCTATCTATCCATCCTTCTGTATATCTACTTTCTCTCCAAATCTATATCTTTCTTTCTGTCTATCCATCTATCTACCTGTCTATCTATCTACTTTCCCCTCCATCGCCTGGTCTGGTCACGACTACTGCTGGCAGAAGCTCAAAGGGGAGGAAGCTCTCTCTCTCTCTCTCTCTCTCTCTCTCTCTCTCTCTCTCTCACACACACACACACACACACACACACACACGACCTCTCCTTTATAAAATTATTGTACTTATAGCCAACGTTTCTCCCTTTTCCTCCCTTTCTTCCCTTCAGAGAGCGAGAGAGAGAGAGAGAGAGAGACACACACACACACACACACACACACACACACACACACACACACACACACACACACACACACACACACACACACACACACACACACACACACACACACACACACCAAAAACTTGTAGCATAAGGTTGGAGGTCGCAGCCTACCCGAGGGGCAAGGGCGGTGAACCAGGGTGTGGCCGAGAATTTGATGATGATGATGATGGTGGTGGTGATGATGATGATGGTGGTGATGGTGGTGGTGGTGATGATGATGATGATGATGATGATGGTGGTGGTGGTGGTGATGATGATGGTGGTGGTGATGGTGATGATGATGATGATGATGAAGGTGGTGATGATGATGATGGTGGTGATGGTGGTGATGGTGGTGGTGGTGGTGATGATGATGATGATGATGATGATGATGGTGGTGGTGGTGGTGATGATGATGATGATGATGATGATGGTGGTGATGGTGGTGATGGTGGTGGTGGTGATGATGATGATGATGATGATGGTGGTGGTGGTGGTGATGATGATGCTGGTGGTGGTGATGGTGGTGATGATGATGATGATGATGGTGGTGGTGATGATGATGATGATGATGATGGTGGTGGTGATGATGATGATGGTGGTGATGGTGGTGGTGGTGATGATGATGATGATGATGGTGGTGATGGTGGTGATGGTGGTGGTGGTGATGATGATGATGATGATGGTGATGGTGGTGGTGGTGATGATGATGATGGTGGTGGTGATGGTGGTGATGATGATGATGATGATGGTGGTAATAGTGGTGATGATGATGATGATGATGATGATGATGATGATGGCAGTGGCAGTTAGACGTTAGGGTCGATTTGACTAGGTACCAAGGAGACTCCTTCCTACCACACATCTAAAGGTTCATGGAATTTCGTGCCCAGTTCCATCAGGTGAAAAACAAACCAGCGATAGTAACCAAGGAGACTTACAATCAAGATGGTCCCTGAATGCTATGGGAGAGTTGTCTGGTCACTGTCGAGATCCCGGATGTAAAATGCATAGAGGAGGCAAGTTTTCTCTCCATCCCTCCATCTCTCCATCCCTCCATCCTTCCATCGTCTCTCCCTCCCTCCATATCTCCGTCTTTCCTCATCTTCATCCCTCCCTCCATCTCATCATTCCGTCTCTCCTTCCCTCCATTTTTCCAACCAGGGGTAGAGAGAGAGAGAGAGAGAGAGAGAGAGAGAGAGAGGAGGATGAATAGCAAGTATGTGAGATGCATGTGTGGATAATTTTTCTCCATATGTAGGGGGTAGGGGAGAGGAAAGGAGGGGAAGGGGAGGAGGAAGATAGAGGAGGTGCCATATGAGAGAGAGAGAGAGAGAGAGAGAGAGAGAGATGTGTGTATTTATGTCTGTCTGTATGCGTCCATGTTCACCCAATTCACCAAAGCCTTTTAATTGGGTACAGACTTAAGTACGAGAGTGTCTGGCTGACCGACTTTCAAAATCACCTTTACTTCTTAAATGTAAATATGAACCCGGTGGACTAAAGGCTGAAGTTGCCCTCCTCCTGCGGTCCAGAATGCTGCTTCTGTGATACTGTAGCTATCGTGAACCCAGTGGACTGCAGGCTGAATCTAGTGCCAGGTTAATTGCATATGTGACCGCGTTTCGCCATCACTTTTTTTTTCCCCCCAAACGCACTATTTTCTCCCCTCATCATTAAGTCGCCGTGTTATCGCTGCTACGTCCCTCGCCACTAGTTTTTACTTCTTGGGAATGACTGTCTGGCTGAACGTACTTGGTATAGTGCTCCACTTTCGACGGCGGTGGCTCAGTGGTAAAGAAGTGGCCTGTTCTTTGGAGGGACGCGAGTTCGAGGCTTGGGTAGGGAACAGTTTAATGAAATGAATTAAGACTTTACTGTTCTGACTCTGCTGACCACAACTCCCTCTCTCTCTCTCTCTCTCTCTCTCTCTTTAATATCCTTGGGGTGGACTTGCAGGGTCTGTTGGTCTCCGTTTAGTCTACTTTCTAAAGCTGCCATGTACCTGTCCACCGCCTTTACGAAAATTGAAAATCATCATCATATTCACCTTAGTTAAGTTTCATGACCTTCAGGCGGAGTGGAAAAGATCTGGAGCAAAAATGAAATCAGCATTATCATTCTCTCTCTCTCTCTCTCTCTCTCTCTCTCTCTCTCTCTCTCTCTCTCTCTCTCGGAATGGACGTTGTGCAAGAGAATAGTGGAGGGAAGAAGAAGAGGAGAGAATGAGGGTAAATAGAAGAGAGAGAGAGAGAGGGAGAGAGAGAGAGAGAGAGGGCGGAGTACTTCTGACGAATCAGGATATAATGAACAGGATAAGAGAATGGCAGACAGACAGACACCCATTTTCTATCTATCTGACCTAGACAAAACGTTCGATAGATAAGAAGCAGATAGAATAGGTAGCCTGATAGATAGCCTACAAGAGAGAGAGAGAGAGAGAGAGAGAGAGAGAGAGTGAGACAGGGGGGAGAACACACTGATGGCAGAGGATTCGTTGCACCTGTTCCTTGGCGATTTTTTCTGTCTATGTTTTCTGCTTATTTTTCTGCCTATTTTTTCTGCTTATTTTTCTGCCTATTTTTTCTGCTTATTTTTCTGCCTATTTTTCCTGCTTATTTTTCTGCCTATTTTTTCTGCTTATTTTTCTGCCTATTTTTTCTGCTTATTTTTTTTCTGCCTATTTTTTCTGCTTATTTTTCTGCCTATTTTTTTCTGCTTATTTTTCTGCCAATTTTTTTCTGCCTATTTTTTCTGCCTATTTTTTCTGCCTATTTTTCTGCCTATTTTTTCTGCTTATTTTTCTGCTTATTTTTTTCTGCTTATTTTTCTGCTTTTTTTCTGCTTTTTTTCTGCTTTTCATTTTTTTTTTTTCGTAGTGTTTATAAAGATCGGATATTCAGGTGTAATACTGTATGTAGAATAAATCGCTTAGGAAGAGGTGTTAGGAAATCTCTCCAAGCCACTGAAAATACGACTTAAGGTTCTCTTGCATGTGTTCCTGTAGTTAATATTCTCTCTCTCTCTCTCTCTCTCTCTCTCTCTCTCTCTCTCTCTCTCTCTCTCTCTCTCTCTCTCTCTCAGTTGATACCCAAGTGTAGTCAGATAGGAGGGTTGATTTGACTAGTAACCAAGGAGATCTGTTCCAGCCTCGTAACTATTTCTCACCGAATTATACAAAGTTTTCCATACACCTTACCACACAGGGTCTTAATGACGTAATCACTAGTCACGAAGAAGTGCTATGGGGGCCTCCTAAGTCCACGAGAACACGGACACATTGGAAACGAGATAGGATTTTAAGAGGCTACAAGGACAAGTCGTACCTCCAAATGCCTAACGACCCATACCTAGGAGATAACGGGGACGTGAATGGAATGGAAGTGGGGTATGGTACAAGAGGGGATCTCATTAGTGGGCTCTCTCTCTCTCTCTCTCTCTCTCTCTCTCTCTCTCTCTCTCTCTCTCAGTAAAGCAAGTAGTACGTGTAGGGTAGATAAGTGTGATAGATAAAATGGGTAGGTAGGTAAGGAGGTAGGTAGGTAGGTGGGTAGGGAGGTAGGTGGGTTGATGGGAATGGTAGGTAGGTAGGAAAGTAGGTAGGTAGGTAATTAAGTAGGTAGATGAGGATGATAGGCAGGGAGGCAGGAAAATAGGGGGAGTAGGTCGAAGTGGCTGATAGGTAGGTAGAGATGTATACATGTGTGTGTGTGTGTGTGTGTGTGTGTGTGTGTGTGTGTGTGTGTGTGTGTGTGTGTGTGTGAAACTAATGAATAAAAATGCAGTTTCAGTAGGCATTCAGAAACAAGGTGAGACTGTGTTTACTATCACTTCTGTAAACCTGTGTGTGTGTGTGTGTGTGCGTGTGTGTGTGTGTGTGTGTGCGTGTGTGTGTGTGTGCGTGTGCGTGTGTGTGTGTGTGTGTGTGTTTCAGTAAGCATTTAGAAACAAGGTGAGTGTGTGTTTACCATCACTTCCGTAAACCTGAATAATGCCAGGGACAGGGAAAAACAAAAAAAACATTACAGCTCCTGTGTTGATTGGCTTTAATGGCTCTACAACTCTGTGCTGGGTCGTAAAGAGGAAAAAATATATATATATTGTAAAGTGGTAGGGCTATTAGACAGGTAAATAATGTCCGAAGAGAGAGAGAGAGAGAGTGAGTGAGTGAGTTTGAACATGCAGAGCAATTCCATAAGTTTTCTTTTTAGGAGGATATGTATGTATGGGTGTATGTATGTATGTATGTATGTGTGTATGTATGTATGTATGTATGTGTGTATGTATGTCTGTATGTATGTATGTATGTATTAATAGCCAGACACCACCGTCACTCATATCTCTCTCCACATCATACCTCCATCTCATCCTCTCTCCCTGTCCTTTCCTCCCCCCCCCTCCTCCACCTCACTCACATACACTCTCCTAATCATCTCTCTCTCTCTCTCTCTCTCTCTCTTCACCTGGCCAAACTAGGTCAAGGAACTTTCCCTCTAGCTCGTCCACATCAATACCGCAACGCTCTTTCACTTCCACATAGTCTCCACCTCACTCCACATGCCACCAGTATCATGTCAGCCAGTCTTATTAAACAAAGTATGCATTCACCTCATAAAAAGATATTCCACCGTGGCATAAGATTAGCTTCCACTCGTATAGGCATTTCCTTAACTGATTTATCCAGCCTTCTCTGTCTCCCATTTAATTATCATGTCACTCTTACCTTCTGTTTTTCACTCATTCACCACCACAACCACCACCACCACCACCACCCACACATAACAAACCTCATCCCAACCAATCCATGCGTTCATACTTCATCAGTCTATTGTATTATGCCTGTCACTCTTACCTACTGTACTGTTATTCATTCGCTCGGATCGTTAGCCTTTCACTTAAATAGGCAGTTACTGAGTCACATATCATTCTTAATCTCATGTTCTTACTGTGATTTATTTTATGACTCTGTTGCAATCTCGTCTAGTTGATTTCTGCTCTGACTTTTGCTTCTAATTTCCATGTGGACGATTCCGGTGCTGTTTCTTTATCTCCTCTCCCTCATAATTTTCTGTATTTGATAATTGCAGTTCTTGTAAACATATAATCTTTTCAATAGTTTTTTTTTCTCTTCTGTATATTGGTGCAACTACGGCTGTATGATTTTTTGCGGGGTGAGGGAAGCGGTTCGTAGTGAAAGTATGAAAAGTAGTAGTAGTAGTAGTTGCAACCCCAGGCTCATCTGAACGTGATCCCAGTGGACTGCAGGCTGAAGACACCCCTTTCATGCAGTCCACGAACCTCATTTGGGAGATAAGGAGGGAGTTGAGATACATTTGGGAGATAGGGAGGGGGGGGGTCAGCATCATCAGTCTTAAGTCATCCATCAGTCTAACTTTTCATGCATTCGTCTTAAGATCATACATCCTTCTTCATCCAATTATCCATCTCACGTCATCCATTTCTCAGTTTAACCATCCACTCACTTGATCATTCTCTTCACCAGACCCCTCCACAATATGCCTAGCCCTTCTCAAGTCCCCTGTAGAGTCCCCCTCCGAGGTGCTCCTTGAGAATAGGTCGTAAAGCGTTTGGTTTATTGTAAGTTTCTCGTCTGGTCACCTTGGAGGATCACCCACTGACACTTGGAAGTTGTGTATGTGTGTGTGTGTGTGTGTGTGTGTGTGTGTTTATGTATGTACAGTGTATGTATGTACGTTTTTTCCCAGCTCTCTGCTCTGTTACCCTTGTCTTATCTCCTCTGTGCTATTGTGTTAAAGGCCTGGCAAAAACTGGTGAGCAGTCAGCCGCAGTGCAGAGAGAGAGAGGGAGAGAGAGAGAAGAGAGAGAGAGTACTGCCGACGAATCAAGGTATAATTAACAGGATAAGAAAGCGACAGACAGACAGGCAGGCACAAGGGAAGGACGGGGATGATAACAGAGAGAGACAGACAGACAGACAGAGGGACAGAGAGACAGAGAGAGAGGGAGAGAGAGATGAAAATAGAAAACTGAGGATGGAAAAAAAAAATCGACTCTTCCAGTAGCTTGTGTTTCATTCAAGAACCACCCACGTCGACCAAAAAAGAAAAAAGAAAGAAAAAAAAGGATTGAAGTGGTGGTGTTTTTCTGATATCCGGATTCAGGGAGTCATTGCACTGCACGTCCTGCGGTAAGGATGGCTGACCTATTACCCCTTCAGATTCGCCTTTTCTTTTATTTATTTTTGTCTTTCTATTTTAAGCTGAGTAAAATCGCCTCACTAACCAAAACACGATGCACATAGAATTGGGTCGTGTGTTTGTTTGTGTGTGTGTGTGTGTGTGTGTGTGTGTGTGTGTGTGTGTGTGTGTGTGTGTGTTTGTTTCCGGCCGCCTCACCTGTTAATCACTATACAGTCACCTTCATTATGAGAAATCCTGTTCGTAATTTTATCTATTGTGTACCTGTCAAACTCCTTCTATCTCTCCCTTCCCTCCCTCCCTTCTTCCTTCCCTCCCTCCTTTCCTCCCTCCACCCCCCTATTCCCTCCATCCCCTCTTCCTTCCCTCCCCTCCTCTCCCCTCTTCCATCCTTATCCTCTCTCCCATCCCTCCCTTCTCCCTCCCCTCTCCTCACTTCTGTCTTCTCCCCTCCCCTCCCCTCCTAAAACCCCTACTCTGCTCTCCCATTCCCCCTCCTCTCATCTCCCCTCCCTTCCCCTCCCACCTACTCTCCCCCCCACCTACCCAGACCACACACACCAAATAACAACCTGGATTTATACGGGTCAGGTGCACGTGATAGCTGTTGTGTGTGTGTGTGTGTGTGTGTGTGTGTGTGTGTGTGTGTGTGTGTGTGTGTATGTACTCGTATGCCTCTACAGTATATGTGTGTTTGTGTATGTAGGCATGTATTATTAAGTTTGTATATGTGTGTACTTGTGTGTGCGTTTTTATATTTTGTGCTTGTGTATGTCTGTGTATATATGTATGTATGTATACGTGCGTGCGTGCGTGTGCGTGCGGAAGCGGGGTGAGGTGAGGGACGTGACTGGAGTTTTGTGGAGGGATTAGGCTGGATTGAGGTGCGTGGAGAAGCCGGGATGAGGCAAAGAATAATGTTTTACTGTTTTACTGTTTTCTTTACATTTTTAAAATACAATTGACGATTAGATGATTGAAGTGAGAAGACATAAGACACCTTTGATAGCCGCACCCACCCCAACCGTATCCACCATCTCAGCACATCTCAAAATGTATCCCTTGTCTCTGCACACACCCCTCAGTCACACCCCAGGTACACTCTAGTTGCACACACACACACACACACACACACACACACACCGTTAATAGCTACCCCCTTCCCTTAGCACACACCCTTTAAGTTGACACCCACACAACTCTGTGGTTGCAAATTGCCGGATTTCATCCTTCGAAATGGTACAGTGACAGTGAGGGAGTGTGTGAGTGGGTGAGTTAGTGATTGACTGGTTTAGGGAGTGGATGAGTGAGAGTGATTGAGTGAGTGACTATGTGAGAGAGTGACAAAGGGACACGCACTGGATTTAGCCGATTTGTTTGTGGCCACCCCCTACCTGCGGGATTAAGGCGTCTGGGTATAGATAAATGGATTGATAGATAAATAGATAGACAGATAGATCATCCAAAATGTACCCAAATGAAACAGGGAAGTTCGGTCATATTTCCAAAGAGTTCGTGCTGGAATGTAAGACTGTGTGTGGGTGACGTGAAATGGTTGCAGGCGTGAGGCGGGGGTGGGGGTTGGGGAGAAGGCAGTGTGGTGGGGGAGAGGAGAAGGTGGGGAGGGGGGAGAAGAGGAGCTACTGTAGTTGGAAGTAAACAGAGAGAGACTGGAGGGGTGGGGGAGAAGAGTTGAAGGGGAGAAAGGAGAGTAGGAAGGGGTTGAGTGAGGGAGGTATGCTTGCAGTCCTCTCTAACTTTCCTCCAAATTACTTCTCCCTAACTTTTTTCCTCCCTCCAACCACCTTTTTCCTCCAAAAATACCTACTCCAAATTCCTCCTTCTCTACCCTCCTCCAAAAGTCTCCTTCCTCCATTACCTCCCTTCCTCCAACATTCCACCTCCAACACTAGCCTCTCTTAACACCTCTCTAGTCTCGCTCCACCTTTTCTCCAGCACCTTTCCAGTCTCCTCCACCTTTCCTCCAACACCTCTCCAATCTTCCTCCACCTTTCCTCCTTTCCTCCAACACCTCTCCAATCTTCCTCCACCTTTCCTCCTTTCCTCCAACACATCTCCAATCTTCCTCCACCTTTCCTCCTTTCCTCCAACACCTCTCCAGTCTTCCTCCACCTTTCCTCCTTTCCTCCAACACCTCTCCAGTCTTCCTCCACCTTTCCTCCTTTCCTCCAACACCTCTCCAATCTTCCTCCACCTTTCCTCCAACACCTCTCCAATCTTCCTCCACCTTTCCTCCTTTCCTCCAGCACCTCCTTCTCTCCATTTCGCTTCATCATTCCAGCTGACCAAACCAGAATTCCCTTCTTTTTTTTCCTGATAGTAAAAATAGATGGAAATTACACCACTGTAAAAAAAGACGTGTAAAAAAATGTAAATGTAAGAGAGAGAGAGAGAGAGAGAGAGAGAGAGAGAGAGAGAGAGAGGGAGTGAGAGAGATTGAGAGAGAGAGAGAGAGGTGACCAAACCAGACGTCCTCTAGCCTGACCTAACAGTAAAAACAAAGAGATGAAATGATATGTCTAAAATAAATGAGAGAGAAGAGAAAAGGATAGCTGGAAAGAAGAAGGAAAAAACTATATAGATAAGAAGTGAAGAAAGTCAGATCAGAGCCCTATAAGACGTAAATTGGGACGAAGAATTGTAAATGAGATATAAATATGTAAATCAGTGAAAGAAAAAAAGATGGGGCTTGGAAATGTAAAAATATAATATATGAAAAATACAAAAAAAAAAAAGAAAAAGGTATATAGAATAAATAAGATGTGAAAAAACGCTAAAGGAAGAAAAAATAGCATGAAAATTTAAATTAAAAAAAATGAGAAAGAAGATTGCAAAAAAATACCATGAAAAAATAAATAAGAACTGTGAAAAAATTGAAAAAGATGAAAAAAAAAAATAATGGCGTGTCGAAATAAATAAATGCGAAACAGGGATTTCAGAAAAGCATGTTAAAAATAAATTAAAAAAAAAAATGGTCAGTAAGAAGACGGGAAAAAGGAAGGGAAAGTAAGTAGAAATGTATAGGTGAAAAAATGCCCCCCCAAAAAAATATATATATAGCATGTAAAACTCAATTAAATATGTGAATATATGCCAAAAAAAAATAGCATATAATAATAAAAATATGAGGAAAGATTGCAGAAAAATAGCATATAAAAAAATACGGGAAACAAAATAATAAAAGGATGCGCAGTTGACCCTTGTGCGGTGTGGTGCGGTGAGGATCCGTCCGTTCTCCCCTTTGGGGGCTAAGATGCGAATAAATGTGTGTTTGAATGGATGAGTGAATGGGGAGTGTGTCGTCCTGTCTCGGCTACCTCCCTTTCCTTTGGGGGAAGCAGCCTAGGTATATAGATAGATAGATGGAAATCAGTTAGAAATGTGAGTAAAGACTACAAAATGGTAAATAAATAGCCTGTTGAAATGAATAAAAAAATGCAAAAGAAGATAGCAAAAAATAGCATGTAAAAATGAATAAGAAAAGTGGGGAGGGGAGTCAAATGGTGGGTGACAGAGTGACTTGGAGGCGTTTTGTCTGCGGCCACCCTTTGCGGGATTAGGATAGATAGATAGAAAAAAAAAGACTGCAAAAAGATTGGAAAAGTACACTCGACACAAACTGAAAAAAAAATAATTGACAAGAAATGGAAAATTCTGGCAAATGTAAATAATAACTAAATAAACTACCATACTGTAAAACTGATTAGAAATAGAATACAGAAAAAAGATGGAAATGAGAACACTAAAGATATGCAATTGAGAACTCTGAAGAAAAAGAGGCCTTGCAGTTTGTAGGGCGGAGATAGAGTTAAGAAAAAAAATAACGAGTAAGAGCTGTAAAGAGAGAGAGAGAGAGAGAGAGAGGCTGTCAGAAAAACACAGGAAAACTTAAGTAACAGTAAAACGTAAATAAGAATTGTAGGAAAACGAAAAATGTTGATGGAATAATTGTAAACAAATGTCTATGAATAGATATTTTTTTTTTCGACTCCAGAAATAAGTGATAGAAGTGTCGACGAGAAGATTTAAATTCTCAAACAAAATGCAAACGAGAGAAATCGGAATGTCCTTTAAAAAAACAAGAAAGAAAAGAAAATGTAGGTGAGGGAAGTGATATTGTTCAGTAAAGAAAGATTAAGGATCTGAAGGTGTGTGTGTGTGTGTGTGTGTGTGTGTGTGTGTGTGTGTGTGTGTGTGTGTGATATAAACGAGAAGTGAAATTCATAAAAAAAGAGAATATGGTATATGAAAAAAGTGAAACGATTGATCCGGTATATATAAATTATGCACGTGGGTAAAAGAACACACACACACACACACACACACACACACACACACACACACACACACACACACAAAGGTTGGTGGTTCGAGGCCTTCTTTTTAATCCCTTCAGTCCGATGACGAGATTAGGTATACTTACGTTCAAAGATTTGATTCATAAGGTGAGGGACTACCACCATCTACTCACTCGATGTAGTGCTACCTTCACGTGACTACAGTGATTGATAAACCTGATAGTTACCTGTGACCCCCCAAATCATGTATACGTTGGGTGGTAACCATATAACCAAATGTCGCCCGGTGGTCTTGTGGGGTAAGGCGCCCGTAAAGGTTCACATACAAGGAGGAGTCAGGGTTTATTGCTCATTCAGTGCCTCTCAGGGGCGAGTGAGGCTGGTCATCTACGTCTTAAATAACAGGACTGAGTAACAGACTGAATTTTTCCTTTTCCTGGAGTCCAACTTCTTCCTTTGGGGTATAAGGGGTGAGGTGAGGGACGTTTGTATAACCAGACAGCTCCACCGTCCAGTCAAATCAGTGCCACCCCGTGAAGGCGCCCCTCTACGATGCCACATTCCCTTTTGCTCCACGGTCTCAAACTTGACAAACTTCTGTATTACCGGGCAGTTCCACCGGCCGCTCATATCGCCGCCACCACGCGAAGGCTCCCCTCTCCGATGCCACATTCCTTTATGGTCCGCAGCGTCAGACCTGATAAAATACCGTTCAATAATTCACTCAGAGAACGTTTCATTATCAGGGTTTTATACTCACTGCTTGAGAGAGATAGAGAGAGAGAGAGAGAGAGAGAGAGAGAGAGAGAGAGAGAGAGAGAGAGAGAGAGAGAGAGAGAGAGAGCAAATTAAATTCCAACCCCCCCATTCCTCTTTTTGCAAACTCACACAAGATTTTCTCTGCCACAAAACCGGTCCAATTCAATGCGGGTTTTTGTCCTCCCTCTCTCTCTCTCTCTCTCTCTCTCTCTCTCTCTCTCTCTCTCTCATTTTGGTGTGTAAAGTAAATGAACCTTAGCCAGCATCTTCATTTTCCGGCCGAGTTACTTTTTCGTGTATAAAGGCGTGAAAGGATTCGTGCGGAAGAGCCTGTTTTGGGTTTTCGTGATGTTGGTATTAATTCATCTGACGGAACTGGACCACAAACTGTATATTAGTGGTTTTAGCTGAGCGATAGGTATGAGATTGGCATGAATCTCCTTGGTTACAATTCAAATTACATAGGTAGAAATATGAAGGCAAGACGAGAAAATACGTAAAAGAAGATCAGCGATATTTGTGCATCTAACTCATAAAACACACACACACACACACACACACACACACACACACACACACACACACACACACACACACACAGTCTTCACCTAATGTTCCTCCTTCACCTGTCTTCACCAGGCTCAGTCCAATTGATCACCATAACCCACTAAACCACCAGGCGACATTTGGTTATATGAGTACCACCCAGCGTAGTAAATCGTTTCCTGAACTACAATAAAGCATTTAGCTGGTCTTTCAGTGTAGAGTTACCGGAAGACAGTACTACATCGAATGACTGGATGGTAGACGCCCCAGATAGTCACACTATCCACACATCCAATATTTTCCTTCGTGATAAATAGTTTCCTGTGATTGTCATTCAGTGTAAAGTCACCTAATGGCAGCACTGCATCGAGTGAGTGGATAGTGGGCGCCCTGAACTACCACACTGTTCACCCTTCTAATATCGTTCATCCTATTTTTCAGAAACCACTTCCAGACAACGATCCAGGCATCGCTACAACATCCTCGCCTCCGGGTAAGTACCGGCAGTCTAAGTTTTTTATCGCAGCAACTTAGGGATTTATTTTGCATATTTCACTTTTATCATTACCTCTGCTAACGAAGATGAGGGGGTTTATGTATTCACCTGTGTTTGTTTCGTTGTCCACACGATATCTCCAAAAATTCTCAATGAATTTCAGTGAAATTTTGTGGAAGGGTGGACCATGGGCCAAAAAAGAATTGATTATATTTTGGGGCGGATCCTGATCTAGATCCTATTTATCCCGCGCAGTATCTCCTAAAGTTCACAGTGAATTTCGATAAAATGTTGTGGAAGAGTGTGGCATGGGTCAAGGGACAATTGACTAAATTTTGAGGCGGATCTGGATCCTATGTGTTCCGTACAATATCTCCACGGATCCGGATCCGGATCCTTTTTAATGGCATTGACGGAGGTATGCACTCTCTGGGTGCTTTCTAGTTCTGTGTGGTGGGGCAGAGTAGAGTAGGTGGAAGGGGTGGTGCAGAATAGGGTGGGTGGAGAAGGTGGTGGGGCAGAGTAGGGGGAGATGCCCCATGAAGATGAGTGTTGCGTGATTGATAACATTGACGAAAGAACAGATTTTACTTGATGACTTGAGTAAGACATAGGCCTTTATTCTCGTCGGTTAAGGAAACTCCCTAACACTTTTTCCTAAGCGATTTATTTTGCCTATTACACCTTACTCTCCTCATCTGTGTTATACAGATATTTCTGATATGGCCTACTTTGCATAAATAGCGTACAAAAGGGTATTAACCAGCCACACCCAAAAATAAATCGCTAAGGAAGTAGCGCTAGGGAGCTTCATGAACCGACGAAAGAGGCCCCATATTAAAAAAATAAATAAATGAAAGACATCCGCGATTCGAAATTGTTAAAGAAAATGCCCTCAGGATGTTTTTTATCCCTAATTGCAAGAGTGTTTGCGTGAGATGAATAAAATCGCCGTGTGTGTGTGTGTGTGTGTGTGTGTGTGTGTGTGTGTGTGTGTGTGTGTGTGTGTGTGTGTGTGTGTGTGACTAAAATCGCCTGGAGGTGGAAGGAGTAAAGTGAGACATCTTTGAACATAATGGGGTTAATTTAGGCTTAACGAAGCGACAGATGGCTGATGTTAGTGGCCATTTTTCATCCTTGCAGACCGACTTCTATCTGTCTGTCTACACACACACACACACACACACACACACACACACACACACACACACACACACACACACACACTATTGATAGCTTTAAGGTAATTAATTCCCTGTGGGGGTCCAATACACTGATAACTACTGATAACACACACACACACACACACACACACACACACACACACACACACACACACACACACACACACTAAAGACATCCCTAAACCTAAATAGACTTCGCTTCAGGTGCAAGTATAAATGAAGTCATCTTGGCACGTAGAGTTCATTTCTTCCTAATGAAGCGGCCTTTTTTCACCTCTAGACCAACCTCGAGCGGTCAGATTGGTCATTGCACGTGCTGTTGTTGTTGCTTTTGTTATTGTTGTGGTCCTAGGCCCTTATGGACGTAAATCCAGTAGACTGCAGGATGAATTTACCCTTTTCCTGCAGTCTACAATCCTCAGTTTGATATATAGACGAAGGTGAGGGACGTTTGTATACCTGCGCAGCTCCACCGACCATTTCTACCAATGCCACCACAAGAAGGCGTCCCTCTCAAGCATCTTCAGGGCTCTAATTGGTCTTTAAACTGTCTGCATCGGGTTATTTATGTGTACAAATGGTGCTAAATGCGAGAGCTTCGGTTAATGCCCTCAGTGTGTGTGTGTGTTTGTGTGTGGTGTGGGAGTGTGATGTGTATGTGTGGTGTGGGAGGGTGGTGTGTGTGTGTGGTGTGGGAGGGTGGTGTGTGTGTGTGTGGTGTGGGAGTGTGATGTGTGTGCGTGTGTGTGTGTGTGTGAGGAAGGGAATGAGTAAGAGTGTGCACATTAACATACCACCTCACGCACCGTCCACCCCACCACCACCATTGCGTGCAGATGTCGCCACTGGTTTGCCGAAAGAGAGAGAGAGAGAGAGAGGGGGGGGGGGGAGAAACAGAGCTAGCTTTAATTTACGAGGCATGTTAAACGCAAGCAGAACACTAGCATTCACACACTGTAGACTGTAATATTGAAAAATAAATTGCTTAATAACAATGATATATAAAGATAAATTAGAGTTATATTTGTCTCTCTCTCTCTCTCTCTCTCTCTCTCTCTCTTTCTCTCTCTCTCTCACACACACACACACACACACACACACACACACACACACACACACACACACACACACACACACACACACACACACACACACACACACACACACACATTGCTTGTGGTTAGCAATTAAAATTCGCAATTATCCAAGTAATGTATTTCTGCTTTCTGATCGCTGAAAGAAGAGAGAGAGAGAGAGAGAGAGAGAGAGAGAGAGAGAGAGAGAGAGAGAGAGAGAGAGAGAGAGAGAGAGAGAGAGAGAGAGAGAGAGAGAGAGAGAGAGAGAGAGAGAGAGAGAGAGAGAGAGAGTTGACCAAGGTAGTTCCAGTAGTTACCTGTGTCGTACAACCAACTGCATTTCGTAAGCGTCTGTGTGTGTGTGTGTGTGTGTGTGTGTGTGTGTGTGTGTGTGTGTGTGTGTGTGTGTTGGCCCTTTCAGTTCGATGATGCTAGTATTTTCCTCATCACCACCACCACAACCACCACAACACTCCTCCACATGCTCATTTCTCTGTCTTTCCACGTCTGCTCCTCTCAGCTAACTCATCTCCATTCCTCTCACTCTTGGTATGTGTCCTTCCATGGTTCAATAACACTAGCTTGATGGGCAGTTCGTCCTTAGGCAGTGAATTTCCTATATCACTGCACTCCTTTCCATAGCACTTCTTCGTGACTGGTACCATGTTTTAGCCACTTGGTATAGCGTTGAATAGAGGATGGAGAGATGGTAAGTTGATGCTAATTCGTATATGTGGGTAATTATCTTTTTATTATATTTTTGTGAGTAATTATATTTTTTTGCGTGCTTCCGCCTCCTGATCGTAAAAGGGAAACTGCAGTGCCTTGTGCTATGTGTATTACTATTTTTTTTTGTGTGGCCTTCTCTAGCATATACTTTTTTTTCGTTCATTTTTTTTTATATATCATCTCATTGTCATTTTTCCTTTACTGTCTTCTGTGGTCATATCCGTGGCCACCCATGCGAGCCGTCACGTCCGGCAGAGATGTGTGTGTGTGTGTGTGTGTGTGTGTGTGTGTGTGTGTGTGTGTGTGTGTGTGTGAGAGAGAGAGAGAGAGAGAGAGAGAGAGAGAGAGGAGAGGGGTATTGAATTGCAGCGACAGACAGACAGAGAGCGAGTGTGAGTGAATGAGAATGAGTGTTTACATGTCGGTGACAGAAATTGATCGAGTGAAAGAGAGAGAGAGAGAGAGAGAGAGAGAGAGAGAGAGAGAGAGAGAAATGAACGGATCTTGATCTTGGCTCTTGTTTTTGTTTTTTCTAGGAGGGAATAATTTGGCGGGCTCCTGGCCTTTGGTTCCTTCTTTCTTCAAAAAAAATAAATAAATAAATGAGTTCTGGATTTTTGCTTAGTCCCACGCACCTCGGCAAGTGACAGCAATTATCTATCTATCTCAGCTGGGGTAGATAGAAAGTGCGTGACAGGGAGTATGTAAAGTCGACTCAGCCCCATTGTATACCTGAAGAAGAATTAGCCTTGGACGTGAAAATTAAAACGTATGTAAGATTAAGAAGGTGAATCCCTGAGTCTTGTGACCTCTGTGACAGTGGTTGTTGATGTTGTGGCTTTGGTATTGTTATTTTTGTTGTTCTGCTGTTGTTCCAGGCTCATCTAAACGTGATCCCGGTGGACTTGAGGCTTAGAGAGAGAGAGAGAGAGAATACATATAAACAAAAACAAGAGCTCAACCACACTACCTTTCCGAAATCAAAGCTTCTGATCGAGGTTTAAAGAGAGAGAGAGAGAGAGAGAGAGAGAGAGAGAGAGAGAGAGAGAGAGAGAGAGAGAGAGAGATTAGAACTCCCCTGAGATTTCAAAATGTATCGCAGTTTTTTTCTTACAATATATTTCTCTGAACATTTTTATTTTTTGTATTTTGTTTTCGTGTGACTTGCAGTTTTTTGACATTCCTCTAATTTTTGATGTGTCATTATTTTTTGGTTTTCTGTTTTCATTATATTTCTTCTTCTTCAAATGTTCATATATTTCTCTCTCTCTCTCTCTCTCTCTCTCTCTCTCTCTCTCTCTACCTATCTATTTATCTATCCATTCATCTCTCTCTCTCTATATATATATATCTTAATCCATCTATATCTAATTATCTATCTATCTCTTTATATCTATTTATATTTATATTTATCTATCTATATCTGTTTATATCTACATCTATCTACCTGTATTTTTCTTATTTCCTAGACCACACCTTTCCAGTTTACCTTTCTTGCAACCTTCACCTGCAATTGCACGTTTTATTCTTTCTATTTTATTATATACCTTTTGTGTCTCTCCTATTTTTTTTTCATTTTGCAATATTTTTAATTCAATTGTACTTTTGTCTTCGCATTTTTTTTCTTTGTTGCTATTCATTGTGTTGTTGTGTTACTCTGCTTTCCCTCACACCTTCTGGGTCACCACCACCATCATCATCATCATTATCATCATCGTCACGACTACCACCACCACCCAGACCTCTTTTCCCACCTATGGATGAGGTGAGATAGGGTCAAAGATCAAAAAAAGAATTAGATGGAATGAGAACCAACTAACGTCTGGGCCACACACTCATTTACTCACCATTCTAGCCCCTGGAATCCTGACTTACATCTTCCATTCATACACGCTTCAGAAATACGTATCAAGCAGTGTAAATCAGACCATCAGATTAGAATTGCCAAAGCCTGATTATTCTCTCTCTCTCTCTCTCTCTCTCTCTCTCTCTCTCTCTCTCTCTCTCTCACTTTTTATAAGATTTCTCGTTCCGCCTCTCCCCTCCCTTCGTGTGTACATGTGGGTGTGTCTGTGTGTGTAGCTGTCTTTCGTGTGTACTTTTTTTTCCTGCCATTGCGTGTGTAGGTATAATATCATCAGGTGTATGTACTGTCTGTCTGTCTATCTATCTGTCTATCGATCTTTATCTATCCGTTTCTTCTCTCTGTCTATCAGCGACGTATGGTATGGCAGTTCAGTTGGGTGTGCATTCCTTAGCTGGCAAAAGAGATCAAGATTATAATAACAATAATAATAATAATAATAGTAATAATAATAATAATAATAATAATAATAATAATAATAATCCATCCATCCATCCTTCATCCAATCCTACGTTGCCCCATGAGGAGCGTAGGAGCCCGGGACTAGGCAAGTTGGTCCTGATATTTAAGATGAAAGTGAAAATAATAATAATAATAATAATAGAAATAATCATCACTACTGTCATTATCGTCATCATCATCATCATCATCATCATCATTTAGTTTCAGGTCACTT
The DNA here is from genome assembly GCF_032717465.1 of Coenobita brevimanus. Classification (NCBI taxonomy): domain Eukaryota; kingdom Metazoa; phylum Arthropoda; class Malacostraca; order Decapoda; family Coenobitidae; genus Coenobita; species Coenobita brevimanus. The sequence continues at coordinate 1,308,247 of NC_137061.1, read as the reverse complement.
CCCCATCCTGTTGTTTGACCTTAAGGTGACCCAGTTTCATTTTTTTTTCTCTCTCTCTCTTTTTTATCAACATTTCCATTTGTACTTTCCTTGGCCTAATTTTTTTCATGTGTGAATCTCTCTCTCTCTCTCTCTCTCTCTCTCTCTCTCTCTCTCTCTCTCTCGGGGTATGGGTAGGGAGAGGTGGATGGAGACTTAAAATTTAAAGGAATCATGAGGACAAGTAGTGTCTCAAAACGTCATACGACCCATACTAAGGTGGTACTTTGAGAGGGGAGGATAGGCTAAGTGGGGAAAGGAGGCTGATGTCCAAAAGAGGAGGAGGAGGAGGAGGAGGAGTGACAAGGTAGTGATGGTAAGGAATGTGGAAGAATGAGGAGAGAGAGAGAGAGAGAGAGAGAGAGAGAGGAGGATGGTGGGGTTGACAGAAAGACTGAGAAATTGATTGGAGGAAAGAAGTAGAGAAAGGAAGAAGGGAAGGATGGAGGAGAGAAGAGAGAGAGATGGAGGAGAGAAGAGAGAGAGACGGAGGGAAAGAAGAAAATGGATTAAAAACCAAGGAGACTGGAGGAAATGAGAGAAAAGAGTCATTCACCCAACATGCATGACTTGTGCATGATATTGTTTTAGAGTCTTTCCTCTCTCTCCTTCGTGCATCATTTCTTACGTTTGAGAAAGAGAGAGAGAGAGAGAGAAAAGAGAGAGAGAGAGAGAGAGAGAGAACTGTTGTCGCTCCCACATTTTTGCTCTCTCTCTCTCTTTTCTCCTCTCCTCTCCCCTTCTCTCTTTCTTTCCTCCTTTTCGTTCCCTAACTTACTTTCCTCCTCCTCCTCCTCCTCCTCCTCCTCCTCCTCCTCTTTTTCTCTCCTGCCTTTGCTCCTCACTTCTCTCGTCTCTTTTCTTGTCGTCCTAATAGGTGACAGTGAACGGGTTAATTGCTCTCTCTCTCTCTCTCTCTCTCTCTGTGTGTGTGTGTGTGTGTGTGTGTGTGTGTGTGTGTGTGTGTGTGTGTGTGTGTGTGTATAGAAATATTCTTAATACTAATATTAATTTGCCAAAAGAGGTGAGAACAGATTGCAACGATAATAATGATGATGATAATAGTGATGATAATAATGATAATGATGATGATAATGATGTTATTCTTTCAGCATTCAGACCAATTTATTTAGTGTAATATTACCCTCCCAATCCAAGGCATCGAAAATCCTTCATTAATATACCTTTCAGTCATAACTTTTTCCTGTCACATTGTTCTCCTATCAACATATATATATATTTTTTTTGCGAGTGTGAGTTTTCAAATGGATGTACTTTTGAGTGTGCTAATATGTTCTATGTGTACATGTTTGTGCTATCTGGAACCCTTGTTGGTCTGATAAGAGTGTACAATGACTGATGCATGCCGTGTACAGCTCGCCTCCCTATCCTAAATCGCTTAGAATTCGTCACGCCGTTTCCTGATTGATTGATTTTGCTAAGGCGTGACTTACGTAGGAGCGGTGTGAAATCTAGAACCCATGTTGTTGTGATAGTAAAGACTGATACACACACACACACACACACACACACACACACACACACACACACACACACACACACACACACACACACACACACACACACACACACACACACACACACAACATCCAACCACACTCATCACTAAGAATCCAAGCACGATACTTATGGAAACCAAACTGACTCTCTCTCTCTCTCTCTCTCTCTCTCTCTCTCTCTCTCAATAAAGTGTTAAGCAATTCGATCCTCTCATAAAGAATTCAGTGGCGTGAGGGAGCATTGTGTTGCCTCTTTGTGTTGTCTTGTCTGTAGTTCACGGGGAAAATAGAGAGAGAGGGAGAGAGAGAGAGAGAGAGAGAGAGAGAGAGAGAGGGAGGGAGAGAGAGAGAGAGAGGGAGGGAGAGAAAATCGTGCCCAGTCATGCGCCTCTTTACATGAGATAGAAGAACTGACACGGCTTTTGTTCCAGGCTGTATAATGTGCCCCTCTCTCTCTCTCTCTCTCTCTCTCTCTCTCTCTCTCTCTCTCTCTCATGTATGTCTTTCCATGCCAATATAGTTCCCCTCTCCTCTTCTCATCACCCCTTCCCCACCCCCCTTCCCTTCCCCTTCCTCGTCTATCCCCCCATTCCTTCCTCCCTCCACCTCTCTCCCTTCCCTCCCCCTTCCTCCATTATCCCTCCATAACCTTCCGCTCCCCTCCCTTCACCTCTCTCCATTTCCTCTCTCTCTCAACCATCTTTCCCCCTCCCTCCCCCTCCCCCTTTCTCTCCTCCATCCCTCCATTCCATCCTACTCTCCATCCCGCCATTCCTTCTATCTGTGTCTGTCTGTCTACGTGTCTACCCATCATCTATTTCTCTCTATACCTATCTATCCATCCATACATCCATCATTCCTACTGTCTGTATATCTATCTATCAGTCTATCTGTCTATCCATGTCTCCCAATTCTTTCCCCTTCTCAGGTAATTTCGTCCATCCGTCACTTTTACTCTGTCTGTCTATCTGTCTATCTATCTGTCTATCCATCTATCTTTCCATGTCTCCCAATTTTTCCCCTCCTCTTCAGGTATTTCCGGGTCGGCTTAAACCGTGAGTGGTCAGTGAGTGGAGGGAAATAGGAACAAAGGAGAAAGGCAAAGGAATTCACGGGAGAAACGAAAAAATGACGAGAGAACACATTTTAAGAGAGACTGAATTTTAAATGTAATGAGATGTAAGAAAACAGAGGAATCATGAATATTTTATAGGTGAATTAGGAGTAGAAGCCTTGATTTTTATATCCTAATTATTTGAGAGAAAGTAAACAAGAAAATAGGGAAGATTTTGAGTGAATTAATACGAACTGAGTACAAAGAAAATGAAGGAATTGATTTTGGAAACTTAGAGGAAGATGAAAAAATTGAATTTTTAAGAGAGGAAAGTGAGAAGAAAAAAAATATATATAATAGAGTAAATGTTAAAAAATCATACGTATTAATTTTTTGAGAGGATGGAGGAGCTGCCTGGTTATATAAACGCTCCTCACCTCCCTTCCTCTTCCCCAAAAGGTGGATGGTGAGCTAAGGTAAAGGAGAATTTAGGTCTGCAGTCTACTGAGTTCACGTTTTTCGTAATATTAACCATGTTGCCTGTGTAATGGGAGGTAATTCAGTTGACCAAAGACATTACAGCACCTTAAACACACACACGCACACACACACACACACACACACACACACACACACACACACACACACACACACACACACACACACACACACACACACACACACACACACACACACACTACCTTCTTTATTAACATCCAGCTTCACTCGTATTGATGTCACGTGATGCAATGTCTTGACTGTCGTGGGTGGATTTGTCTTAAGAAATCTGGCATGATATTACTTACCCCCATCACCGCTAAGGAATACAAAGGAAATAAAACAGCAACACACCTGTCTGTGAGTCCAAGACAAGGATGGAAAAGGTGTTTGATGTATTCTTTGTGGCGATTTATTACGTTCGTCTTCAGCTTCCTCGTGGTGGAGAAATTAAGGACTGTCTTAACACGAAGTCCTGTGTCTTGGAAGAATTGCCATTGGTCCGGAAATTGGCCTAGAGTGAAAATGACCAACCTCCTCTGCTCTGCTGAATGATAGACCATTTTCCTGGGCCTCCCCATCTCCACCCCCACCCTCCATCCTCACCCCTACCCCCATCCCCACCCTCACCATCACCCCTACCCCACCCTCATCCCCACCCTCTCCCCCACCCCCATCACAGGCCTGGGGATTACACAGCCGCAGATGCACAGTGGATTCATGAACACCAGACCTCAATCCTGCCAGTAACTTACAATCTAAAATGAAATATAAGGTAATTCTAGGATATGTAAAGGTAATGCTTGTCCTCTTTCCATTAGCCACTCCAGATGGACCAAAATTTAGCTTATTGATTTCAACATTGTGTCACCCCCCACCTCCCTCGCACCCTCCTCCCCCAAAAATCACAATTTGTTGATGTAAAACACTGAGTTGAAAAAAACAGAAAAAACATACATCTATCCAAGACGTTCCCCTAAACACTCACACACACACACACACACACACACACACACACACACACACACACACACACACACACACACACACACACACACACACACACACACACACACACACACACACACACACACACACACACACACACACACACACACACACACACAGATCGGAGAAACACCACAATGCAACCTGTAAATAAAAACACGGTTCAAGCGTGACTAGAAGCTCACGTCCAGACATTCTCTCTCTCTCTCTCTCTCTCTCTCTCTCTCTCTCTCTCTCAGCTCAGTTGATGGTCAAGTGTCGTCAGATAGGAGGGTAGATTTGACTAGTAACCAAGGAGATTCATTCCTACCTCAAAACCAAGGCTCAGAATTTCAGGCACAGTATTTGACTAGTAACCAAGGAGATCCCTCATTCCTCCCTCAACCGCTCACTGCTTAATATTTGACCGGTAACCAAGGAGACTCATTCCTGCCTCATAACCAAGGCCCGAAGTTTCAGACATAGCTTAGTATTAAATTTGTGCAATTGGCCCAGTTCCGTCAGATGAAAGCAGTCCGAATTTTCTGTCTTTTTTTTCCATTGACACGACAGCCATTGTGTTTCCTATGTTTTTATCTCGTGGAAATTTCTTGTTCTTTTTTTTCGTTTTTTTTTTTAGTTTTTGTTTTTTTGTCTTGCGTTGCGACTCTCGAAATGTTTGATCTTTCTTTTCGTTTTTGGTGTACTGAACTTCCTGTGTGTGTGTGTGTGTGTGTGTGTGTGTGTGTGTGTGTGTGTGTGTGTGCGTGTGTGTGTGTGTGTGTGTGTGTGTGTGTGTGTGTGTGTGTGTTATTCATTTCTCCTCTTTCACTTCTCAAACTCTCCTTTCACCTCTGGGAAAATGTAAAGTGATGAAGATGAGAATGAAGGTGGTGATGATGGTGATGATGATGATGATGATGATGATGATGATGATGATGAGAAGGAGGAGGAGGATCAGGAGGAAGAGAAGGAAGGCTAAAGTATCTATCTTTGTACTGCCAGACGCATTAACAGGTAAATAGTGGATAATAATAATAATAATAATAATAATAATAATGAATGATGAGTAGGAGATGGTAGCGATGAAGAAATGATTATAGGGGTGAAAAAACATGAAGATTCTCCCTCCTCTCAATGCCTTTCACTTCTCCAAACCTCCTTTACTATCTCAGGAAAACGTGTGGCAGGAAAATGAGGCTGGGTTGTATTTAGGGCTTGACTAGGCTGCAATAAATGTTTGTGTGGGGCGTCGTGAGCACCTAGGTCAGTCCCCCCTCCATCTTAAGCATCGGTATAGAAAACGGGGTTGGGGTTTTAGAATTTAGTGGGGCAGAGAGAGAGAGAGAGAGAGAGAGAGAGAGAGAGAGAGAGAGAGAGACGGAGGGGGGGGTGAAAGAAGTGAAATGCAGTTTAAACACCATATTCTTTTTCCATTTTCTTTCTACATAATCTTTCACGACCACTATTGTCATCCCTTTTTTCGCCATCTTCATACTCATCATCATTATCACCATCATCATCATCATCGTTATCATCATTATCACCATCATCATCATCACCATCACTGTAACTACCCTCATCATCCTCACCACCACCACCAGCATGAAATCAGTAATCTTGTTTAACTAAGTGACTAAGCATTTCCGAGGCAAAATAATAAATAGTTTCCATTAATATTATTAGCCATGACTTTCCCTGCATTCATAAGCTCGTCTGAATATATACACTGTCGCCTCGCTTCTGAAGAGGGGTCGCCTTCACTTGGTGGCACTGATATGAACGGGCGGGTCGACTGCCTGGTTAAACGCCCCTCAGTTCCCTCTCTATCCCCCTAAAGAAGGATGGTGGCCCGCAGACTAAGCCATTTCAGCCTGCAGTCCACTGGGTGTATGCCACATTGCGACGATTTATCAAGCACATATACATTAAAAAAAAACCTTCACTGTTGTGTCGATAGTCTTGCTTATTTTTTCCTACCGGCAAACAATTTTTTACTGTATCTTGCTTTATTGTGGCCCCTGACTCATCTCAAATGTCTTAATCCCGTAAGGGGTGACCACAAATAAATCGCCCCCATGTCGCCCTATACTGTCATTTGGCTTCCCTCCTCTCCAACTCAGCCCACACTTATATATCTCTCCACACCATGCCTCCATCTCATCCTCGGTCTTCCTCCCTCCAAATAATTTTTTTTCTTCCGATTTTGGTATATTGCATTTGAGTTTACTGTTATTTTCTCTTTCAAACATATTTATATTATTCCAGCCTCGCAATGTTCGAGTCAAATTTTTCTGTCATATTGATCTTACTGGAATTATTGTTTATTTTCTCCCTGCCCCTTTATTACCAATTGTTGCTATTCACTTTATTGCTGTCTTCATTTCATTTTATTTCTGTCAGTATCGTGCCAGAGTCAGCGTTCGTCTTAAGAATATCCCTGAAGATTAAAGTGTCAATTCTGTACGCAATATATGAATTTAAAAAATTTCCCTGACTCGCTTTTAAAATCGGTGGAGTTAATCTCATGGCCTGCTTAGTGTGTATCGTGGACTTGCTATCCTTTGAAATGTTTAGGTAGTGGGTGGAGCTTATGTCTGTCTGTCTGTCTGTCTATCTGTCTGTCTTTGTGTGTGTCTCTGTGTCTGTCTGTCTGTATGTCTATCTGTCTATCTATCTATCTATATCCGTCTATGTATCTCTCTTTGTCTGTCTATCTGTCTAGATGTCTAATGCCAGACGCCTTAATCCCGGAAGGTGTGGCCACAAACAAATCGCCTCCATATCATATCACCCTGTCCTCCGCCATCAGGCTGCCCCCTCTTCGATATACAGCCTCACCTTTTCACTCCATCCTCCATCTCTTCCTCGGCCTTCATATCCTGCTTCCCCGATTTCGTATAATTCATTCACTTTATCTAGGTGGCGATTTTCGTCTCTTTGCACTTATATTTCCCGTACTTCAGGTGTGCTAACCCGACCCACAAAATACCTTTCCATACCCAAACTGGATGCTCACTCTTCGCCATCTCTCTCCTCAACAAGATTACATGAATTAACTTTCCATCCCGGGTATTAAGCGCGAAAAATGGGTTAGAATAATGATGATGATGATGATGATGATGAACTCTCCAAAAAAACAAGGAAGGGGGGGGGGATAGTCCTGGAATAAAAAAGGGCCTTCGTTATAAAGCGTAATATCCGTCATCAATAATCTTTTTTTTTTCCACGATGGGTAATATTTTCAGAGCGGTATTACCCAGACACCGCCCTCTCTTTATGCACTCTTGGTAAATGCCTGGCCGTGATGCAGTCTTACGGAAGAGTGCCTGTAGTTCTTTCACCTTAACTTGGCCCAGATTTTCGTGTGTGTGTGTGTGTGTGTGTGTGTGTGTGTGTGTGTGTGTGTGAGAGAGAGAGAGAGAGAGAGAGAGAGAGAGAGAGAGAGAGTTTTCCGTAATCATTGTCATCACCATCATTATCGTTTGTGTATGTATGGAGCCTGTTTATGTATTCATGTATGTGGGTGTTTGTTTGTGTGTGTGTGTGTGTGTGTGTGTGTGTGTGTGTGTGTGTGTGTGTGTGTGTGTGTGTGTGTGTGTGTTTTCCGTAATCATTGTCATCACCATCATTATCGTTTGTGTATGCATGGAGCCTGTTTATGTATTCATGTATGTGGGTGTTTGATTGTGTGTGTGTGTGTGTGTGTGTGTGTGTGTGTGTGTGTGTGTGTGTGTGTTTCTCCAGTACACAAGCCTGTGGAACTAGACAATAATATTACTAGCCAGTCACTGCAGGTACTCTTCATAACCTAGCTTAATTGCCACATTAATAAGAGCGCGAGCCGGCTTCTTTACACACACTGTATTCGCTTAGTGTTCATCATCATCATCATCATCATCATCGTCGTCGTCGTCGTCGTTATTGTCATCATCATTATCATCATCATCTTTAGTGTCGTATGTGTGTGTGTGTGTGTGTGTGTGTGTGTGTGTGTGTGTGTGTGCGTGAGAGAGAGAGAGAGAGAGAGAGAGAGAGAGAAGGGGTTATGGGCTAAGATGCCCAGGTCAACGACCTTATCAAGGACACACACACACACACACACACACACACACACACACACACACACACACACACACACACACACAAATGGTCTGTCTTTCTTCCTCATTCCTTCACGCTCTCATTCATTCATCCAGCCTCTCTCTCTCTCTCTCTCTCTCTCTCTCTCTCTCTCTCTCTCTCTCTCTCAAGTAATTATGTTAGTCGTTTGCTAGTTTTTGACGTGGTGATCTCAGTGTTAATGAAAGAGTTATGGCAGTTTTGTGTGTGTGGTGTGTGTGTGTGTGTGTGTGTGTGTGTGTGTGTGTGTGTGTGTGTGTGTGTGTGTGTGTGTGTGTGTGTGTACTTACGTTGCCTATGTACGTATTTAGTATGTAGGTGTGTGTCTCTTCATGTATGATCTCTGTGTACGTCTCTGTGGTGTGTAGGTGCATTACGTTCATGTGTCTACCTCTACCAAAACTATTCACGCCAAATCTCGCACACACTGTTTGCCATTCCCACAGTTTTCCTTTCATACTCTTTTTTTCCCCTCTCTCTTCCTCTCTTCTCTTCTCCTCTCTTCTCTTCTCCTCTCTTCTCCTCTCCTCTCTTCCCTTCTCCTCTCCTCTCTTCTCTTCTCTTCTCTCTTCCTTTCACATGCCTGCTTTTCTCATCTTCTCTCCTATCCTTTCATCTCCTTTCGTCTCTTCGCCTGTCTTCTCCTGTCATTTCCTCCTCCTCCTCCTCCTCCTCCTTTTACCTATTTTTGGCCATCTTGAGGGTACCCATTCTTCACCAACACCTATCTCTCTCTCTCTCTCTCTCTCTCTCTCTCTCTCTCTCTCTCTCTCTCTCTCTCTCTCTCTCTCAGACACGAATGGAAAATATTGAAGTTTGTTGATTTTTCTCTTTATTTTTATTTATTTTTTACTAATATTCCATGAAATAATTTGCCCCGGGTAATTGAATCAGGTAGAGCGTGTGTGTGTGTGTGTGTGTGTGTGTGTGTGTGTGTGTGTGTGTGTGTGTGTGTGTGTGTGTGTGTGGACTGGAGGCTGAAGTTGTCTTTCTCCGGCAGTCTACCATCGTTCTTTCGGGGGATAGGTAGGGAAGGAAAAAGAACACACACACACACACACACACACACACACACACACACACACACACACACACACACACACACACACACACACACACACACACACAAACACACACACACACGAGCCACAGAGTTGAGTGAACGCTTCATTACTCTCATTTAATATATGAAAGGGAAATAACCATAACTAATTCTACCTGAGTTTTCTGCAGGTGTCTATTTGCACCTGAATTATATTAACGTAGAGGAGAGAGAGAGAGAGAGAGAGAGAGAGAGAGAGAGAGAGACCTTTACCTGGTTATATAAAAATCCCTCAACTCCCTCCCTATCCCCCGAAAGAACGATGGTGGACTGCAGGAAGAGAGCATCATTAACCTGAAGTTTACCTGAAGATTGAGTTTTGTGGCAAGTTTCACCTTTCGTTTTTATTTGTATTGGTGTGTGTGTGTGTGTGTGTGTGTGTGTGTGTGTGTGTGTGTGTGTGTGTGTGTGTGTGTGTGTGTGTGTGTGTGTGTGGAGTATATTGACCGCAAGTGTGTGTATTATAACTAACATTTATGTATCACATAAATTACTGTTATTGGAGAGAGAGAGAGAGAGAGAGAGAGAGAGAGGGGGGGGTATGAGTGAGGGTTTGAAGTGGAGAGGATGAGGGAGGGAAGGAGGAAGGGAGGGGGTGAGATAGGAGAGGGGTAGGAGGGTAGGGAGTGAGGGTGAGGGAGTAGGGGGGGTGAGGGAGAAGGAGGGAGTGAGAATGAGGGAGAAGGGGATGAGGGATGAGGAAGGGAAGCCAGGAGAAGGGTCAGGAAGGGGAGGAGGAGGAGGAGGAAGAGGGGCATGTGGAGGAGTGAGAGTGAAAAGAGGAGAGGAGGTGAGAGTGAGAGGAAAGGGAGTGAGAGAGGGAGATATGAGTGAGGGAATGGGGGGGTTAGAGCTGTGTGTGTGTGTGTGTGTGTGTGTGTGTGTGTGTGTGGGTAATGATACCTGTGTACACCTTTAATTAGTACAGGTGTGCTTACGTTACATTTAAGAGTAATAAAAAATGAGAAGTAGTAATCAAGAAAATGGAATGTTTAATAGATAGTTAGGTAGATAAATAGATAGATAGAAAGAGATAGATAGACATGAGTAGACAGATAGATGGATAGATAATTCGGTAGATAAATATTGGTACATTTATATATACATAGATTGTGTGTATGTATGTATGTGCGTGTCTGTGGATATGTATATGTGTACTTACGTATGTATGTATGTATGCTGAGTGACACTGATATATTTTGTATGTGTGTATGTGTGTACTGTTTGTATGTATGTATGTACTGTGTACGTCTGTGTGTTAGTGTAATGGCACTTGTGTACACCTGTAATTATCACAGGTGTGGTCAGGTAGCTTTTAAGTAATTAACCAGTCCTCTCTCTCTCTCTCTCTCTCTCTCTCTCTCTCTCTCTCTATCTATCTATCTATCTATCTAAATATATTTCATTTATCTTCTCAGTCCTCTGAAATAGACAGCAGCTTAAATAGTGAAGTGATTTTTTCCATTCACTTTCCTTTGATTCACGTCCCGTTTCATCTCTGTATTACCCCCATTCACTTCCCATTCTTTTATTCACTTTTCCTTTCACTTCCCATCCCATCCCTTATTCACTTTTCACTTGCGATTCATCCCTCATTCACTCCCATTACCCCTTATATTTTCACCTCGACCTGCCCATCCCCTCGTGCGAATAAACTGTTTACAAATTGGGTTGATGGTGAGTTATTCGCACGATCCTGCTCTCTCTCTCTCTCTCTCTCTCTCTCTCTCTCTCTCGTCGTGTAATGCAGGGGTGAGGAAACTAGAGAGAGAGAGAGAGAGAGAGAGACTGCAGCGAGACGTCATGCCTGGAAGACCACCCGGCATCCGGACAAGAAGCAGAACGCACACACACACACACACACACACACACACACACACACACACACACACACACACACACACACACACACACACACACACACACACACACACACAGCCAGGAAAAAAAAAATCATTGCCTTTAATTACGTCTCAGGCTGTTTTTATTTTTTTTTAATTTTATTTTTTTGCCACATAAGAAAACCGCAGGAGTAATTATGGGAATTATTTGCGTGTTTAGGCATTTCTTCCAATTACAGGTAAATCTGGGGACCTTGGACTGGAACTACTACTACTACTACTACTACTACTACTACTAATAATAATAATAATAATAATAATAATAATAAATACTTCTACTACTACTGCTACTACTACTACTACTACGACTAATAATAATAATAATAATAATAATAATAATGCTATTACTTTTTCCGCTGCCACTTCTACTAACTAATAATAATAATAATAATAATAATAATAATAAATGATGATAATTAATAAAACAGCGAGTCATTATACAGTTTTTTCTTTTAGTCTTTTCCTCGGCGGCAGAAAACTTAAGACAGTTTTCTTTCGGTAATGTCTATCTGTCTATCTGTCTATCTATCTGTCTGTCTCAGTCTATCTACTCGACTAGAAAGAACAATAGTAAATTATCAGCCGCTTGTGCATAAAATGGTTAGATAGTTAGATGGGCAAATACATACATACATACATATTACATACATACATACACGCATACATACATAGGTAGGTACAGGTAATTGTGAGCTTTTAGATATATAAAGCGAGTTGCCTAGAATTAAAGAAAGTGAGATAATAAGAGAGAAGTGTGCAAATATAGGAGGAAACTTGAGACGGAATGAGATAAGCGATGATGGTGATGAGAAGGGGACTCTCTCTCTCTCTCTCTCTCTCTCTCTCTCTCTCTGTCTCTCTCTGTCTCTCTCTCTCTGTCTCTGTCTCTCTCTCTCTCTCTCTGTCTGACAAAGGCGCATCGTATGGGAGCAAAAAGTTGTCTGAAAGAAAGCAAGGGATATTTCTGCCTGCCTCCCCCTCTCTCTTCCTTTCTCTCCCCTTCCTCCTCCTCTTCCCTTCTCTCCCTCTCTTTCCCTCCCCCTTTCCATCTCTCCTTCCCCCATCCACCCTTTTCCTCCCCCTTCCCCCTCCTTCTCTCCCTTCTTCACCCAATATCTGCCTCCTTCCTACCCCTCTTCCTTCCGTCTTCCACCCCCTCCCCATGATACTTCCCCCTCTATCCAGCTCCCTATTTCCTCCATTTTTCCTCCTATCCCTTTACCCACCTCCTCCCCTCTCCCTTCCTCCTCCCCATCCCCTCCCCTCTCCCTCCTCCTCCCCCTCCTCCTCCTTCCCTTCTCTGTCTCTCCTCTCTGATCTCCACTTCTTTCCTCCCTGACCTCAGCCTTGTTCCATACTTTCTTCCTTCCTTAGCAAGTTCGTGAGTCTGGTGTCACTCACTCACTCACTCACTCACTCACTCACTCACTCTCTCTGTCTGTCTGTCTGTCTCACACACACACACACACACACACACACACACACACACACACACACACACACACTGAA
>NC_137061.1:1283015-1290515 GCF_032717465.1 Coenobita brevimanus | reverse complement strand
AGTAAACAAATCCATGGGTAAAGGAAGGACTGAGTCTGGGAGTGTTAAGATGACGCCTGGATGCTTTCGTGGAAGAGTGTAGCAATGTGTGTGTGTGTGTGTGTGTGTGTGTGTGTGTGTGTGTGTGTGTGTGTGTGTGAGAGAGAGAGAGAGGGGGGGGAGGGTGAGAGCAGACCTACTGTTTGGTAAGCACAGGTGAGAAATATTACCTTGAAAACACCTGTCAGATTGGAGTTTATAGATAAGAAGCCTGCGTAGGGGCCCGGGGCTAGGCTGGGAACACCTAAGATGGTATTCTGCGGTTAGGAAGCGTCCAAACACCTCTTCCTTGCCGGTTTATTTCTGATTCTGCTCCGGTACTATATTCTTATGCGTTGCTTATGCCATGTATGCCGATATGAAATAGAGATAAGAAGCGAGGATGTTAATGGGTAAAGAGGGAATAAATCGCTAAGGAAGAGGTGCTAGGGAGCCTCCATACCCAACGACCATGAGGGTCCAAGCCACTTTCTTGAGGTGATTTTTTTTTTTTATTTCCCTCATGCTATCCCCAGACGATTTTATTGAACTAGTTGTTGAGGGTATTCTTCCTGCTGCCAGACGGTTTCCCTCAGTTGTAGGTGAGAGAGAGAGAGAGAGAGAGAGAGAGAGAGAGAGAGAGAGAGAGTGAGGAGAGAAATCTAGTCTTGGACTTCTCGTCAGTGGATAGTTTCGGCACCAGAAGGAAGGAAGGAGAGGATTGGTTACGCGTGACTTTGCCGAAGTGTGACCTTAAGCCGGAGTCTCCCACGGGGCCATGAGAGAGAGAGAGAGAGAGAGAGAGAGAGAGAGAGAGAGAGCAAAAAGGTATAAAGAAAACAAACGGTAAAGAAAAGACTGAGGGAAGTGTTTTAAAAAAATAAATTGTGGTTAAATTGAAATAACAAGAAGAGAAAACAAGAATGGAATTAAAGATAGTAAGAGACACTGATTATGATTAACGGGAAGAGATAGCCTTGTGGTGGTAGGTGGGGGCACTGACCATCCATCCACTCACTCCATGTAGCGCTACCTTCCGATGACTGTGCATGACCATTTACTACGTTGGGTGGTAGTCATATAACAAACAGATGGACGCCAGGTGGGCATGTGGGTTTAGGTCCTCCAGCGGGATGTTTCCTATATAAAACTCATGGCCGACCAAGGGAGGATGGGAATAATTTATCACATAATGCTACTCAGGGATTGACGACTGGTCATTCCCGAGTAGCCTAGCCCCGGATCCTTACGCTTCTGATAAGAAAAAAGGGTTCACTGTGCCATGCGAGAGAGAGAGAGAGAGAGAGAGAGAGAGAGAGAGAGAGAGAGATGAGTGATGTCGACTAAGATTGATCGTGAAGGATGGGAATGGATGGGCAGTGACTTGTTAGGAAACGATAGATAGATAGGTAGATAGATGGACGGATAGATGGGTATATTGGCGGCTACATACATACATACACACATACGTACATACATACATACGGGGAATTAGACTGTCATACGTGGTAACTCTAAAACCAAATGAAGCCTTATGGCCTAGTGTATAAGGGCGCTTTTACTAGATAGGACCCATTAAGTTTACATGTAAGGGATGGTTCGTGTGTGTGTGTGTGTGTGTGTGTGTGTGTGTGTGTGTGTGTGTGTGTGTGTGTGTGTGTGTGTGTGTGTGTAATAATTAAAGGTGTGTGTAATTTATAAAGGTTGAGTTGGTGCTAAAGATGCAGAAGGTGAAGGTGGAGGGTGTGTGTAGTAGTAATGTTGTGTGACCTTTTATTGGGCAGTGTGACCCCGCCTGGCCTTAGTTCCCACGGGAGGGGATGGGAGGGGATGTCTGGTCCTTAGGGGGGGATGGGGGAGGGGCAGAGAGAAAGGGGGGGAGATGGAACAAGGGAAGGGGAGCTGTGAGAAAGGGGAAAAGAGGAGGGGGTAGAGGTATTTGGCTTCATGGATAGGGAGAGAGAGAGAGAGAGAGAGAGAGAGAGAGAGAGAGAGAGAGGGAGAGAGAGAATCAGGTCACTCGATCACACCTTACATCATCACCCACTTTCTGTCTTTCTCATTTTGAATAATTTATTGTGTAATTGTTTCGTAACTTGTGATTCCTTGGTCTCTCTCTCTCTCTCTCTCTCTCTCTCTCCCTCTCCTCCGCCCCTCTCCTCCTCCTCCCTCTTTGTCTCGGTAGATTCCTTGATGTCAGGTAGGTAGGTAGAGAGAGAGAGAGAGAGAGAGAATTAAATATTGGAGAAAAGGCTTCGTACGTAAGATCCCATAAGAAAAAAAAAGACAGGACCTGTTTAACTTCCATCCCATCAGTTCCATCAATTATTATTATTATTATTATTATTATTATTATTATTATTATTATTATTATTATTATTATTATTCTGCCACTTACGTAACATGATGAAGACTTTATATCTATCAGTTTACCTATCTATCTGTCTGTCAGTCAGATTCCACCCATTCGTCTATCCATCCATCTGTCTATCTGTCATTCTATCTATCTGTCTATCCATCTATCTACCTACCTACCTGTCTATCTGTCTAACTATCCATCTATCCACCCTCTATCTGTCTATCTGTCTATCTATCTATGTCGCCTGAAGTTGCCCCTATCCAGCAGTCTACCGTCATCCTTTCCGGGGATAGGGAGGGGGTGGAGCGCTATCCGTGTAACCCGTCGTGGTGAAAGGGTTGAATAAATGGTTTCCAGCACATCCCCTTCCGTCATGTTTGTGTGTGAGGGTAGAAGAGAGAAATATTGTTTGGCCGGAAGTAATGTGACGAGAGCATCATTGTGTGTGTGTGTGTGTGTGTGTGTGTGTGTGTGTGTGTGTGTGTGTGTGTGTGTGTGTGTGTGTGTGTGTGTCAGGGTGAATAGCGTATTGCGTAAGGTGGTGGGTGGAGGGGTTGTGTTATGTAGCACACCCTGACACACTGTTGCTACACACACACACACACACACACACACACACACACACACACACACACACACACACACACACACACACACACACACACACACACACACACACACACACACTACTTTCTGCCCATTCTCTGCTATAATCCCTACCATAATCCCTACTGTTATTCTCTCTCTCTCTCTCTCTCTCAGATATATCTTGCTCATGGTATAATTCTGATATTTTTTTTCGTCATAGATTGCTTCAAATATAATACCTTCTTGCCATACCGTACTGCTGTTGTCGTAATTAGAGAGAGAGAGAGAGAGAGAGGGAGGGAGGGAGGGAGGGAGAGAGAGAGAGAGAGAGAGAGAGAGAGAGAGAGAGAGAGAGAGAGAGAGAGAGAGAGAGAGAAATTTGTACACTGAAAAGCCTTAGTTTAATAGAAAGAGATAGATGAGTAAGGACAGGGAGAGAGTCAGCAGACAGAGATCGAGTGGCCTACCGACCGTGGCGAGAGAGAGAGAGAGAGAGAGAGAGAGAGAGAGAGAGAGAGAGAGAGAGAGAGAGAAAGCCCCTGTTTTTCTATATAATATTGACTTTGCCGCTCCCGAGTTGAGGAGGAGATTGTGTGCGTGTGTGTGTGCGTTTGTGTGCATGTGCGTTTGTGTCCGTGTACGTTTGTGCGCTCTTGTTCTCGTATGAGCGTTTGTATTCGTGTGCGTCGTTGCTTTCTGTGAGTGTACGTGTTCATGTGCGTTTTTGTTCGTGTGCGTTTGTTCATATGCGTTTGTGTTCATAGGCGTTTGTGTTCGTGTGCGTGTATTCATGTGCGTTTGTGTTCATGTGCATTTGTATTCGTGTGCGTATGTGTTCGTGTGTGTTTGCGTCCTTGTGCAACCGTGTCTGTGTACGTTGGATTGTGTGCGGTTGTGCTTGTATGTGTGTATATCTTCGTGTGCGTCTGTGTTTCTTATGTGCGTTTTGTGCTGTTCTGCGTCACTGTGTCTGTGTTCCTCCGATGGTTTGTGTGCGTTTGTGAGTGTGTGCGTCTGTGTGTACGTTTGGGTCAGTGGGTGTCATTGGTCCTATGTACGTTTAAGCACGTACATGTTGCATTATGGTTTGTGTGCGTTTACCTTGCTGTGTGTGTGTGTGTGTGTGTGTGTGTGTGTGTGTGTGTGTGTGTGTGTGTGTGTGTGTGTGTGTTAATGTTTAAATCAGGAAAAAAACAGAGACGGTCTTAAATATATAACAGAAATAATATAAAAATGGCGCTTGTTTTATGTATCGTGTGTGTATGTATGTATGTGTGTATGTATGCGTGTGTATGTATGTATGTGAGGCCTTATGTGCGGGTGTGTAGACATGTGCTTGAGTACTTGCATCTAGTATCTTAGTGCGCATGTGTGTGTGTGTGTGTGTGTGTGTGTGTGTGTGTGTGTGTGTGTGTGTGTGTGTGTGTGTGTGTGTGTGTGTGTGTGTGTGATTTTCTCTCCATTCCTGTAAGTGGGAAGTATGGTTGGGATGATGATGATGATGATAACAGTAATAATAATAATAATAATAATAATAATAATGATAATGATAATAATAATAATAATAATAATAATGATAATAATACCAGTCTCCCTTCTCGCATTTAGGAATGAGGTGACGATAACAGTAATGAAAGCAGCAACAGTCATCATCATCATCATCATCATCATCATCATCATCATCATCAGTCATACCTTGGCTCTCTTTAATGTGTTTGTCAATTTCTTTTTTGTTTTCTCTCTTTATTCTTGTATCTGAGTGTTGTTTTTCATTTTAGTTGGCTCCTCTTGTATGTGCATAATTTTTCCTGTTGTGTGTGTGTGTGTGTGTGTGTGTGTGTGTGTGTGAGAACTAAATTAGGCTATGTTTGTCTCGGATACTTATCGTCAGAGAGAGAGAGAGAGAGAGCTTCTTCACCCACATCAAGCACCCACCACAGACTTCCTTATTGACTCAAGTTGCTTTCACACTGTTTGTTTGAGTCTTGCTTGAGTGACTCCCTCCAGTGGTCTTCCTTCTGCTTGATTCCTTGCTTGCTTCATAAAAAAAAATACTCCTTGCATTGCGTGTATTGTTGGTTTATATGTATCTGTGTATGTATATATCTGTGTATTTATGAGTGTCTGTATAGCTTTCTTTGTGTGTGTGTGTGTGTGTGTGTGTGTGTGTGTGTGTGTGTGTGTGTGTGTGTGTGTGTGTGTGTGTGTTGTGGCTTATATTTTTGAGTTTTTATTTTTGTGCTTGCTCTGATGACTCTATATTTCATTTATCTATCTGTCTGTCTATTTATCTATCTATCTGTGTGTGTGTGTGTGTGTGTGTGTGTGTGTGTGTGTGTGTGTGTGTGTGTGTGTACATTCATTTTTTCACGTTAAATAATTTTTGAGGGAGGGGGGCAAAAAGCGATATTATTTCTGAGTAAATTACAGTAAAAACATACCTTCTTTTCCTTCTCATGTCAGTCTTTAGTTACTTACATACTTAAATAGATTCTCAAGTAAAAAATGCTTTATACTTTCATTGGCCATGTGGAGAGAATGGAGGGTGAAAGACTGACGAAGAGAGTGTATGTGAATGAGGTGGAGGGGGGAAGAGGGAGGGGGAGGCCGAGGATGAGATGGAGGGATGGGGTGGAAAGGTATATGAGAGAGGGGGGTGTTAGTTGGGAGCAGGGCAGTGAAACGGCAGGGGACAGGACGACTTGGAGGCGATTTGTTTGTGGCCACCCCAAACGGGATTGAGGCGTCTGGCAATAGATAGATAGATAGACTTTCATTGCTGTTATTATGCATTTTCCTGTTTTCATCAATGTGTTCTACAATGAAAAAGAATGTTATGTCTTTTTCTTCTCTTCAAGCACAAGTGTTCAATTTAATAACAGTTGATGGGATTGAGGTTATTGGTGTGCTGTTACGGTTATTTTTATCGTTATATTTATTGTTCATTAACCCTTCTTCATGGCCTGCTTTGCTTATGCTTGCGACACTCTGCTTACTTAACCCTAAGACCTCTTGTAGCAATTTATCTACTTAATTCTTCAGTGTCGGACGAGATTAATATTTGGTTAGATGGGTTGGGTTGGTTGGGTTGGGTTTGATTGGTTTGGGTTGTGTGGTGTAGTGTTGGGTTGGGTTGGATTGTGTTGTGTAGTGTAATGTTGGGTTGGGTTGGGTTGGGTGGGGTTGAGTAGGGTTGGGTTGTGTAGTGTAGAGTTGGGTTTGGTTGGGTTGGATTGGGTTGTGTAGTGTTGGGTTGGGTTGGGTTGGGTTGTGTAGTGTAGAGTTGGGTTTGGTTGGGTTGGATTGGGTTGTGTAGTGTAATGTTGGGTTGGGTTGGGTTGGGTTGGGTTGGGTTGGGTTGGATTGGTTTGGGTTGGATTGTGTTGTGTAGTGTAATGTTGGGTTGGGTTGGGTTGAGTTGGGTTGGGTGGGGTTGAGTAGGGTTGGGTTGTGTAGTGTAGAGTTGGGTTTGGTTGGGTTGGATTGGGTTGTGTAGTGTTGGGTTGGGTTGTGTTGTGTTGTGTTGTGTTGTGTTGTGTTGTGTTGTGTAGTGTAGTGTTGGGTTGGGTTGGGTTGAGTTGGGTTGGGTGGGATTGAGTTGGGTTGGGTTGGGTTCGCTACATTAGGTTTGGGTTGCATTCTTGTAATTTCGTCTCGTTTCCTTTTATTTTGTCTGTTTGGGTTAGGGCAGGTTGATTGAATTGAAGTTAGGTTAAATACATTACTAGAATTCAGAAATATGACGTGTGTGTGTGTGTGTGTGTGTGTGTGTGTGTGTGTGTGTGTGTGTGTGTGTGTGTGTGTTTACCTCCACCAAAATATCCCTTAAACTGAATAAAATCGTCTGGAGGAAGCAAGAATAAACCTTCAGTTGTTATCGTGGCTTCAGATTTATTTCAAAGGTGAACTCGGTGGACTGCAGGCTTGAGTTTCTGGCTTTTACCTTCGTTCATTCGGGGAAAATGGAAGTAATCGAGGAATGAACATATAACCAGGCATTTCCGTCGCCAGGTCATGTAGGTGCCACCCCACGAAGGCGTCCCTCTCCCCCACATCGGAAATAAACAAAACAGTCATAAAGGCCTTGGTGTGAATTCTTTCCCATTTTCTCCGCTGACACTCAGGTATTAAATTATCAGATAAGTTTTTCCCATATAATCTGTGGCGTGGTGGTTGTTGCTTAACCCCCGTCTCTCTAAACAAGCAGACCCGGCAACCGCAGCTTAGCAACTACCTCTGTGGGACCGTCCTACAGGTACATATGCAGTTTAGGGATCCGGCGCATCCTTGTGATAGCGCCTTACCAGGGTCTTACCATCAGGTTCCTTCCCACGGCGAAGTGCGGGGAAATATAAGGAGATTTGGAACCCGTTTGACGCCGCAGCCACTTCACTCCCGACACACAGCGCCACCGCGCGTAGGCACCTCGTCAGCGCTTGAGGTCAGGGGTAAACAGAGCTTGTAATTATAAAAGCCTTGGTGTGAATATTTCCTGTTTCCTTCCCACTCACTCAGGCATTAAATTAACACTTAAA
>NC_137061.1:1228015-1280515 GCF_032717465.1 Coenobita brevimanus | reverse complement strand
CCAGTGCCCCTTATTCCTGGAACGTGACCTGGGAACGCAGAGGGTACAAACGCATTATTTTTTAGCATGCAGGCTAATTTTATTTCATGGCTACTCTGGGATGTTTTAGTATCATGCGTGGATAGTACATCATCATCATCATCATCATCATCATCACCATCATCATCATCATCATCATCATCATCACCATCATCATCATCATCATCATCATCATCATCATCATCTGCTCGTTGTTGATGGAGATATTATTGTTAAAATCCTTATTATATAGTAGTAGTAGAAACAAAAAATACTACTACTACTACTACTACTACTACTGCTGATAATAATAATAATAATAATAATAATAATAATAATAATAATGAAAACAGTAAGGTGACAACGACGACGATGATGATGATAATGATGAATAGTACTACTATACTAATAATAGTAATGATAGCACACCATCATTACAACTCTTGAACAGGTGTACAAAAAAACGTACATATGAGTTACCTGAGTACATTAAGGTTGGGAATTCAGTGCAGTACATGTGCACTCCACGTGACTGCCTCCACCTAATGCCACACGCCCACTGTTCATTCATTCATCCATTCATCCTTCCATTCATCCCCCCCCCATATTTACCTCTCTTCCTCCCCCTCCCCCTCCCTCTCCCCCTCTCCTTCTCCCGCTTCCCCTTCCATCCTTCCTTCCTCATCCCCCCTCCAATTCACGAGTTCCACCTGATGTGTCACTCTGTTTTTTATTCATTTACTTATTCATTTTCTCATTCCTTTGCATCCTCCTTTCAGTAATTTTTCATCCCTTCCTCCCTCATTCATTCCCTCCCTCCCTCCCTCCCTTATTCCTCCCTTCTTCCCTACCTCCTCGCCCTCTTTACTTCTCCCACTCCCTTCCTCATTCGCTCCCATCCTCCCTCCTTCTGCTTTCCTCCCTCCCTCTCTGCTTTCCTCCCTCCCTTCATTCATCCTCCCCTACTCTCCCTTTAAAACACAGTCACCTTTAAATGAGGCAGAAATAAAAGTTAATTCTCCCTTCTGCCTTTTGTTCACTCCCCCTTCAGTCCCTCCATTCACCCTCCCCACTCTCCCTCCACCTCCCCCTCTCTCTCCCTCCCTTCTCATCCAGTCCCCATGCCCTCCCTCCCTCCATTCTTTCTCTGTCTTTCCCTCCCTCCCTCCATTCTTTCTCTGTCTTTCCCTCCCTTCATCCATTCTCCATGCCTTCCCTCCGTCCCTCCACCTCCCCCTCTCTTTCCCTCCCTTCTCATCCATGCCTTCCCTCTCTCCCTCCTCTCCCTCTCTCTCATTCCTTCCCTTGTCATCCATTCTCCATGCCCTCCCTTCCTCCCTCCACCTCTCCCTGTCTCTCTTTCCCTCCCTTCTCATCCATTCCCGGTGTCCTTCCTCCTTCCTCCTTCCCTCATTAATTCATTTTTCCACTCGGCTGCTCTTATACACTCAAAATTAATGTAATTGCTCATTCAGTCGTATATATTTTCTCTTATATGGATAGACAGATAGGTAGGAAGGTAGGTAGGTAGGTAGGTAGGTAGGCAGGTAGGTTAATAGATACACACAGAGCACTATTTTTTTTTTCTCTCAAATTATATTGACTGTCTGCTACGCTTCGAGAATGAGTTTATTTCCTAGGTTTATTTATATTAGTTTTATTTTGAAAGATATATGAAGAACAGACATAATGATATATCGTGCGTGAAATATAACATGGTATAATGTGTATGGGGGGGTGTATGTGTGTGTGTGTGTGTGTGTGTGTGTGTGTGTGTGTGTGTGTGAGAGAGAGAGAGAGAGTAAGGGGGAGGGAGGTGAAGGTGAGGAGGAAGGAAGTAATGAGAAAGAAAATGGAAATCACCTTGAAGGGGGGATTGGAAAGTGTTGACAAAATAGAGGGGTTGAGACGGGTGTGTCATGAGAGAGAGGGGGAGAGAGAGAGAGAGAGAGAGAGAGAGAGAGAGAGTCACAGGGTCCTTCAAGTGTTGATATTTTCATCATTAGCTCTCTCACCGTCAGAATAACTCTTGCATTGAGTATCGTGAGAGTTGAGGGGAGGTGAGAAAAGGGAGAGCCTTGGAGGAAAGAAGGGAGGAGAGAAAGAGGGAGGGAGGAAAGGAAGTGTAGGAGAGAAGGATGGTTAGGGGAAGTGGAGGGGAGGAAAGAGAAGGGAGGGAGAGGAGAAAGAAAGGAGGAAAAGGAAAAAGAGGAGAGGGAGAGGGGAGAGAAATAAGTGAGAGAGGGAGGGAGGAGGGAGGTAAGTGTTAACAAAATAGAGGAGTTGAAAAGGGTTTGTCATGGAGGGGGGAGGGGGAGGGGAGGAGGGGAAGGAGAGGGAATGGAGAGGGGGAGAGGAGAGGGAGGAGGAAAAGGGGATAAGGGAGGAAATGAAGTGTGGACGAGAGGGGTGATGGAAGGAAGGGGAAGGAAAGAGGGGCAGAGAGATGGATGAAAGGGAGGAGAGAAATAAGTGTGAGAGGGAAGGAGGAGGGAGGTAAGAAAGTGTTAACAAGAGAGAGAGAGAGAGAGAGAGAGAGAGAGACTCCATAGATGGTGGAGTTACTTCCATAGACAGTACTTCTCTGGCCTCTCTCCAATCCATCCATCCATCCATCCATCCACCTTTTTATTCATCTGGACAACGGCTGCTATTACCACAGACAGTAATATTTCCTGTCGCTGTCTAAGTAGATGTACGGTCAGGCACCTGTGTAATCTTGTGGCTTTTCCGTGAATGGTAAGTCTGTCGGCGATCAGACCTTTTTCCCATAATCTTACGGTGGTTGATCAGCGGCGGCGAGGTGGAGGAGTTTACGGCTGCGATCAGTAGTCCCTTTACACGTCTAGAGGGGGACGCCTTCACGTGGTGGCACCGGTGTGACCGGCTGGATGAGCTGCCCGGGTATACAAGTGTCCCTCGACTCCCTATAACCTCTCCTTCCTATAACTTCAACTCCCTATAACCGAACACCTGATTGGTAGTATAATCATCCCTCACCTCTCTCCCAATCCCCCCAGAAGAGGTTGGACTGCAGTTAAAGGACAGTTTCAGCCTGCAGTCCACAGGGTTCACATTTCAGATGAACCTGGTGCCAGAACAGCAACACCGTGTCAGGGATAGCAGGGAGGAAGGATGAAACAGAAATATTGCTCTTACTTCTGATGTTGTGGCTCCCTCCTCTTCCGAACCTGAACCCGGTGAACTGCAGACTGGTTTCCCCCATCCTGTAGTCCCCCATCTGCTTTTCAGGGGATAGGGAAAGATCTGAGGGACATTTGTACTAGCAGGCAGTTGAGCCGTTCGGTCCTATTGGTGACACCACATGAAGGCGCCTCTCCACCACTGTCTGCAGGTAGAAAGTAAAATATATACGCCGTCGTAGTGAAAGGTTCATTACACCATCCTCCCGGCGTATTATCATTTGGCGTATGGGATGGTAACCTGGGCGTATTTCAGTAAACCATCTTCCGTTCTTGCGTATCATCTGACAGCTGCGTATGGGGGCAGTAACCTGTGCGTATGTAACACCTGTTGCGGCCTATGTACACACACACTTGTACAACTCAGACATGCACTTCCGCTACACCTGTACATCTCGACATTGTACAGCCAGACACAATAGTAACACTGTATCGTGGCAATGATCCCAGACCCCTCAGCTCAGTTGATGGCCAGGTGTAGTCAGATTGTAGGATGGATTTGACTAGTTACCAAGGAGACTCATTTCTTTCCTCCAAGGCTTATCGTATTTCGCGCACCCACGACATGGTATTGGAGTTTTGGGATTGGCCCAGCTCCGATTGGTGAACACATTCCACTGCGTCTGCTTCACACGTAGGGCATGTCCCTCACCTTCCACCCCGACGCATCATATCAGAGAGAGTCATGTGTTGCTAGACAGACATACCAAGCCTCCCTTCTGCCTATCTTCTTTCCTGTCTGTTTTTCTGTCTGTCTCTCTGTGTATGTGTCTGTCTGTCTATCTGTATGTATATATGTATGTATGGATGGATGGATGGATCTGTCGCTAGGCGCCTTTATCCCGTAAGCAGCCACAAACGAATCGCCTCCATATCACCCTGTCCTTTGCCATCTGGCCGCCCTTTCTTCATCTCACACCCCCTCACTCATATAACTATCCATCCCATCCCTCTAAATCTTTCTCGATCTCCCTCTCCCTCCCCCCCTTGACCCCATACACATACACACTCCAAGTTAGTCTCCCTTTCTCCATCCTTTCTTTCTTAGCCACCAGAAGAAAGTGAGAAGTAAACAGATATGTAAAATGTTAGGCAGAGAAACATACCAAATCTCTCTCAGCTTAGGAATATTAGCCAGCAGAAGGAATTAATAAGTAGATGTGAAGTATTAGGCGTAGAAACATACCAAGCCTTTCTAAGCTTAGGTATATTAGCTAGCAGACAAGAAGTGATATATTAGGCAAACAAACATAGCAAGACTCACTCAAGCTTAGGAATATTAGCGAGGAGAGAGACATGAGAAACAAAAGAGATGCAATATTAGGCAGCAGAGGAAAGCGACAGGTAAAAAGAGGTGAACTAACAGGCAGAGAAACATACCAAGCCTCTCATACCTTCGGAATATTAGCCAGCAGAGGAAAATGAGAAACACAAAAGGGGAAATATGAAGCTAACTTTTATCTCAGACTGTAATACACCTGCTTCGCGACGTAAACATTAGGAATATTTACCATTCGGCAACCATCCCTCTCGGCTAAATATCTGTCCATCGCGAAATAGATATATAATTTGGAGAGCAAGTATAACCGGTACAATTTCGGTCCAGTCTAAAAAGGCGGAATATATTTTTAAGCCGAATGCTCCAGCCAGGAAGCAGACGTCACGATCACGCCGAAAAGTCAGTCTGCCCGAATTTTCCCGACCCACGTTCCGGCCATTCACCCCTGCATCGTAGTAAAGGTTCACTGACTGTCGGCTGTTGAGAGAGAGAGAGAGAGAGAGAGAGAGAGAGAGACGTAAATCACAGGTTGAGAATTATATGCGATGTTACAAGTCATTGCCGAGGCTTTCCTTGCGAGAGAGAGAGAGAGAGAGAGAGAGAGAAAATACAAAAGTACAAGAAACAGCCAAAACACACCGCAAATTGGCTCAGGTTTAGTAATAAAAAAAGACTTCCGGTTCTCCATTCATTGTATAGCACTTCTTCGTGACTAGCACCATATTCTAGTGTTAATCCGTTGTTAATACCGGGCTTTGGAGACGGAGAGATGGCAATTTTAGGCCAAGTTAAAATGAAAAGACTATCTCACTACTAAAATATGATGCTAGTCACGAAGAAGTGCAGTAGGGTGGGTGTATTTCTCCTACTCATGCTCATGATTTCCAAGTGACAGTAATATCAGTCTGCCTACATCCATTCCATAACACTTCTTCGTGACTAGTGCCATAATTTCCAAGGGACAAATAGCACCTTCTCTTCCCCGTTACTTCGACTCTACATCATTTCCATAGCACTTCTTCGTGACTAGTGCCATAATTTCCAGTGGGCAGTAATAGCACCTTTTCTTCCCCGTTACTTATGCTCTTCATCTTTTCCATAGCACTTCTTCGTGACTAGTGCCATAATTTCCAGTGTGCAGTCATAGCACCTTTTAATTTGCCTCGAGCCTCTCCCGCGTTACTTTGTGTTGTCGTAAAAGCGTATTAAGTACCACGTAAGAATTAACCAGAATTTATGAAGGCACGAAGGAAAAAGTGGAATGTTATGGCATGTATTGTGTGTGTGTGTGTTTGTGTGTGTGTGTGTGTGTGTGTGTGTGTGTGTGTGTGTGTGTGTGTGTGTGTGTGGGTTGTGGTGGTGGTGGTGTAGTGGTGGTGGTGTTGGTGTTGGTGTGGAGGTTGTGGGGGTGGTGATGGTGTGGAGGTTGTGGTGGTGTAGTGGTGGTGGTGTTGGTGTTGGTGTGGAGGTTGTGGGGGTGGTGATGGTGTGGAGGTTGTGGTGGTGTTGGTGGTGGTGTGGAGGTTGTGGGGGTGGTGATGGTGTGGAGGTTGTGGTGGTGTTGGTGGTGGTGTGGAGGTTGTGGTGGTGGTGGTGGTGTGAAGGTTGTGGTGGTGGTGTTGCTGTATGTATTTGTTACCAGCAAAGTGAGTTACCGGTCATTGTACAGATTGCCTAAAACTTCAAGACAAGATATAAAATAAATCGCCTGTACACATTTCCTAGGTATTCTGTGGATTACCGAGTTTGTTTTAGGCAACGTGTGAAACGACCAAACGGCAGCAATGAGGCAAACAGTGAAATCAGTCTTTTCATTTGCGTTAGGTTAATTTAGGCTGCGGTTAGGTTAGGCTGGGATAATCTAGGTTAAGTTTAGGTTAGGTTAGGCAAGGTTAGGTTAGATTAATTTAGGTAAACGCTTAACATAACCTAGCGTTCTTCTAAACCTAATCTAACCCAGCAAGACCTAACCTAAACTGCCTAGATTATCCCGGCGTATCCTAAACGCATCCCCCTTGCTGTCTATTGTATACTTTGCCACACACACAAAAAAAATGCTAGACGTTTTATAGAATACTTAGGCATTCTATACAGTACTCCAGTTTCACAGATTACCTGTAACATATGTACTCTTTTATGTATGTATGTGTGTATGTATGTATGTATGTATGTATGTATGTGTATTTGTGTGTGTGTGTGTATGTATGTATGTGGTTGCGTATGTATGTATGTTATGTACGTGTGTGTGTATCCATGTGTGTGCGTGTGTAGACCCACCAATACTTTCACCCATCAACCATTTACGAGAAACCATCAGTTTTTCACACCAGTTTCGCCCCACGGACTCTCTCTCTCTCTCTCTCTCGAAGGGCGGAGGAGGAAAAAAGTATGTGA
This sequence comes from Coenobita brevimanus, assembly GCF_032717465.1. Lineage (NCBI taxonomy): Eukaryota > Metazoa > Arthropoda > Malacostraca > Decapoda > Coenobitidae > Coenobita > Coenobita brevimanus. Next base: position 1,273,621 of record NC_137061.1, on the reverse strand, counting down.
TTATAGCGAAAAAAAGGAAAAAACTTGAATATTTTTGTTGAAGGCCAGTGGAGGAAATAGCGTGTTTGATGTTAAAGGAGAGAGAGAGAGAGAGAGAGAGAGAGGGCAGAGAAAAATGAGATAGAGGAGAGAGAGAGATAAGGAGGGAAAATGGGAGAGAGGGGGGATTTGAGATAGAAGGAAGGAGGGATGGCAGAGAGAGAGAGAGAGAGAGAGAGAGAGAGAGAGAGAGAGGGCAGAGAAAAATGAGGTAGAGGAAAGAGAGAGATAAGGAGGGAAAATGGGAGAGAGGGGGGATTTGAGATAGAAGGAAGGAGGGATGGCAGAGAGAGAGAGAGAGAGAGAGAGAGAGGGCAGAGAAAAATGAGATAGAGGAAAGAGAGAGATAAGGAGGGAAAATGGGAGAGAGGGGGGATTTGAGACAGAAGGAAGGAGGGATGGCAAAGAGAGAGAGAGAGAGAGAGAGAGAGAGAGAGAGAGAGAATTTCACCGTGAAACAGCAGCAACAGCAGGAAAGCGACCATGACACACACACACACACACACACACACACACACACACACACACACACACACACACACACACACACACACAAAATCAGCGTATCAGCACTTTTAATGACTGCACTGTAAAAAGGAAATATAAAACAGAATGACTCAAAAAATATATATATAAAAAAGAACTTGTTTTCAGATTCATTTGTGCGGTTTGAGGCAGAGAAAAGGTGAATATGTTTACTCTGGCTATCTATCTGTCTGTCTGTCTTTCTATCTATCTGTCTGTCTCTGTCTGTCTATATATCTGTTTATGTTGGCCTGTCTCTTGATAAATATTTGTCTCTGTATTTTCCCCTACTTCTATCTGTCTTTGTCTGTGTATTTCCCTATCTGTCTGTCTGTCTCTGTCTGTCTTTGTGTCTGTCTACGTAATTACCTATCACACACACACACACACCGGTCGCTGGTGCAATGGTAACGTTCTCGCTTGCCAACTGGTGGACGGGAGTTCGCGCCTCGCTCAGGTAGCGAAAAGTTTCACTGATGAAGTGGGTGGTTACTGTCCCCCTTGAGCAAGGGGATGGGTGTGTGTGTGTGTGTGTGTGTAGGTCACAGCCTTGCCCTTAGATCGGACTTTATGAGCTCTCAGCTCCCTTCCGGGAGGGTAAAAAGCTGACGATCACGACCATCAAGTGATAATGACCGACCCGGTGAATTACACACACACACACACACATTGTTCAGGGCATTACTGTATTTTTCTTCTGAGACCTCGCTTCCGCAGGTTAAGAATGCCTGTACTACACAAATGGCTGTGGCTAAACTTGCTTGTCTCTTGGTTGGTTATTTATCAGTATTTACTTAATTATTCTCTAGCTTCATCATTTAACGTCCTTACACATCAATCATAATAAGTCTGAAATCATTAGTCATACCCTCTCTTCTAGTATTCACAATGTACAGAATATTATGTTAGTTATACCAGCAACACATTCTCTCTCATCTTGGTATTCAAATGAGAATGTGTGGAATGCTGACGTCAGAGCCAATGTGGGTGTTTACAGCCAGTTCATTGGTCATTTGGCGCAGGCGATCTGAATAAGAAGGAAGGGAGCGGAACTCGGGAGGTGTTTCTCATTTAACTTTTCATTTTCTTATTTCTTCGCATCGAGAGGGTCCATTAGGCCCCCATCGTAAGTAATTAAGGTACGAACAATGCGATTTTGTTACGGTTAATGACTCTTTATGAACCAGATCGTAGAAATATGGAAAAATTGTTGTAGGTCACGTATTAGCCTCCAGTGCATAAACAGCTGTTCGTATTTTCCCAATTTACGGATTTGAACGGGCCCATTAGGTCACGTCTACATAGAGTTCAAATGCGATATGCTCTTTGTATTGTGGATGATAATATATGAACCAGAACTAAGGAATATGCAAAACTTAGTCATACCTACAATGTTTACATATGGGGGTCTGGATACCCTATAGAAGTATATTAGTATTTTTCATATCCCATATTTTTTCCCAAACGGTATTTTCGCCCTAAATGTCTCTGAATTTCCTTGTTAACTTTTAAGGTCTGATTGGGCAAGTTTTTTTTATTTTTTATTTTATTTTATTTTTATAGGGTATTTACAACGCTGGGTGGTAACCATATAACCAAACCATACGTGCTTCTTACGTGTCAGCAAGTGGGTTGGTGGAGGGTTAGTGCCCCTCCCGTAAAACAAATAACTCGGGTGGCCACCCCTTACGGGATTATGGCGTCTGGCAATAGATAGAGATAGATAGGTACCCTATAGAAGTATTTTAGTATTTTTCATATCCCATACTTTTTTACCATACTGTATTTTTTTCCCTAAATGTCTCTATATTTCCTTGTTAACTTTTAAGGTCTGATTGGGCAGTTTTTTTTTCTTTTTCCATACGGTATCACGTTTTATTTAATTTTTTTAATATTTGGCAGAAGCAGTAGTCATTACGGATGTTCATTTACATTGAATAAGTCTCCATATTCTTCATATATTTTTGTCTTTATTTTTATAGTCTGGCTGGGGAAAATCAGTAAGACTATTTACCCTCTTCAGTCAATCTATCTATCTATCTATCTATTGCCAGACGCCTTAATCCCGTATGGGGTGGCCACAAATAAATCGCCTCCACGTCGTCCTGTCCCCCACCATTTTACTGTCCCCCTACCAACTCACACACCCCTCTCTCATATACCTCTCCACTCCATCCCTCCATCTCATCTTTGGCCTCCCCCTCCCTCTCCCCCTCTCCTCCTCACTCACATACACTCTCCTCATCAGTCTCTCTTTCCATCCTCTTCGTATTTACTCATTTTGTTTTATATTATTCTTGCTGCCACCAGATAGTTTATTTTGAATTTTGAAAGGCTCTCTGGTACTGCAGGGATTAATATTAAGGCTTCATCAAACCCCACCAGTTCAAGAAGTATCCCAAAACTGAATAAAATAATACAGAAATGGCAAAAATGACACCCCCCCCCAAAAATGGCATTGGATTGAAAGGGTTTTTACTGTAAATCTCCATAGCGGTTAATAGGGGGTGATGCCTGTGTCAGTTGTCATTACTGTGAACTCTGTCATCCAGTGTAATTCAGCCAAGCCCTACACCAAATAAGGCAAAACACCGGATATTGCATAGTATCCTTTATCGTCTCAATATTCAGCACTGAGCCGGATAAGTCCCCAATTAACGAAAGGGTTAGGTACCTTTAAAATCTTTCATATATCGATTTTTTGTATATTTGAAGCCTTTTTCCCCATAATAAGCTTAAGAAAATGAGGAAATGCATTCCAGGAGTCCCTCAGAAACTATCTATATCTATCTATTGCCAGATGCTTCAATCCCGTTTGGGGTGGCCACAAACAAATCGCTTCCACGTTGCCATGTCCCCCGCCATTTCACTACCCTGCTCCCAACTCACACCCCCCTCTCTCATATACCTCTCCACCGCATCCCTCCATCTCATCCTCGGCCTCCCCCTCCCTCTTCCCCCCTCCACCTCACTCACATACACTCTCTTCGTCAGCCTCTCACCCTCCATCCTCTCCACATGGCCAAACCACCTCAGTGTGTTCCTCATAACGCTTCCTATCACATCCACACCACAACGCTCCTTTATATCCTCATTTGTCAGCCTGTCTCTCCATGTGACTCCACAGGCTCCTCTTAAATAACTCATTTCCACTGCTCTCACTCTTGACTTGTGTCCTTCCAACAACGTCCAAGCTTCACTTCCATACGTTAGAGTTGGTATCACAATACTGTCATGTAGTAACTTTTTCACCTCCATGCTCACTTCCCTGTTTCTTATCACTGCTTTCAGACTCTACCAACTAAATACTCTGTACTGTTCTATACTAGGCTGGTTTTCTCCGTCCCACTGCCTCGTGTCCGTGTGGCCTTGCAACCAGCAGGTGAGCTTGAAAAAGAGGTTGCCATATTCTTGTGAAGCTTTCTTCTTCATAACTGTGCCAACAGTGGTCATAGGTAAGTAAGCACGTGGCACGCCTGATCTCACTCGCGCCCTGGGCTTCCTTGTGCCTCTTGATAATTTTGAGCTTGCGCTCCAGTGTCAGGGTCCAGTGTTGCCTCTTCTTGAGAGGCTCCACAGATGATGATGAAGGTGAAGGATGCTTGGATGGCTTGATGCTAGATGTGAAAGCTTCTCAGAGTACAGAAGGCATGCACTACATGGTCGGGGAGCAGGAACATACTGGGACGAAGCAGGGGTAGTTGTTTGCCTCTCCATACATGATAGTGGCACTGTGGTTGGTCGGTTACACGCTAAATTTGGAACATTTTCTTCTAGCATTTTTCATACCATCGAAGCATATGCCTATAGGGGAATTCGTCCTATATTTTTCAGTACCTTTGAATTTTCGTATATTGGGGCTTTGTATATCGGGGACCCCCTGTATTGCGTTACTATCCATCTTGAACCTCCTTCCTAAAACCTTTCCCATGAGTAAAAGATGAAAATTAAGCATAAAATACAATGCAGTAATAATAAAGTACAGCACAGTAATACAACACCAGGTTGGCTTCCACTTACAAGCTGGTTGATATGCCTCAATGCCATATATTTTATGTCCCATTTTGGCACCAGATATTGCTTTGATATAGCCAAGCCAGCAGCCCAGATGTTGCATTGGACTAGATATTGCAACAACTGATAATTGAGAGTTCACTTTGTTGTTACTTCCAGTCTTTGTAATTGGTCTTGCTGACTTCTGTCATATGTGAAGAGGGAAGAATAATTTTTCATGGTAATGCTAATAGATGAATCAGATCCCAAGGAGTTTAGGAAGTTCGGAAGGATAATTGTGTGTGTAGGGAGGGGGAGAAGTACTGTATTCATTAAATATCATTATTTGTACTATGAATTTGGGGAGACATGTCATGTGCTGTGTGCTGGAGGTGAGGCTGGAGCTACTTCTGTGACTAGGATAGGGAGTGGTTGGAGGAAGTAATGCTGTATGGTAGTGAGACCTAGGCAGTTACCGAAGAGGATTTCATAGGCTTAGAAGTACAGATATGACAAGGATTAGATGCATGTGTCATCCATTCGTGAATGCAAGGCCTGGGAGGGCTAGGATTGTGATTGAAGAGTTGAGGGGAAGAATGGGACTGGAATGTATTGATATTGTGATGAGGAGAGGTAGATTGAGATGGTTTGGCCATATTTTGAGGATAGAGGATGACAATTGGATGCAGAAGGTAAGAAGTGTGAATGTCAAGGGTAGGGTTTTGAGAGGCAGACTCCCAAAAGACCTGGTATGAGCTCATAGAGTATGATCTCAGGGATAAGGGACTGAATAGGGAGGCTGCTAGAGATCAGTGTGGAGGGATGCAATTAGGTGACCAAGACCAATGCATTCAAGCATGTTGGAGTCTTTATAATTGATATGATGAATACATCTCCATAACAGCATGTTGGGTATGATGCCTCGGTTAATTGTTGTATTTTCTTATTTCCAGGCTTTGAGAATGTCATTCAGGCCTCCATTGCCCATAAGGTAAGACTAAAGCTTTTGTTGCTGTCTAAGGTAATGTTGAAGTGTAAAGGTATTATCATAAGTACTCAGTAAAACTGTTTTTTCTGTGATTAATATAATTGTTGTTGTAAAAAGATAAGACATACGGATAACTACCTAAATTAATTAGCAAATACAGTAATTCCTCATTTAACACTTTCACTTCATATGTTTTCCTGTCTCCATAAGGGGTTGCCACAAACAAAATTGCCTTTGTTATCCTGTCCTTTGCCATTTGACTGCCCTCCCTCTAACTCACACACCCCCGCCCTCATATATCTGTTTCTCCACTCTATCCCTCCTTTTTATTCTTGGCTGAATGCTAATGTCCTGCCCTGTAAAATAAGTGAACTAAAAATAATGTACAACAAAGAAGCCCTTGACTATAGTATAAGGCTGTTTGTTAACACAGGAACAATTTCCACTTAAAGTGCCATTGTTTATTAAATAACACTTATAATCTTTGGTGAGCAGACATTTCAATACATATAGAATTTCTTGAGATTATGTATGGATTTGTAACATTTAGTAAATACATACCATACATACATACAGAGAAAGACTGAAAAAGACTTGGGACGAGGTCATACAGTGACCTCGGAAAAGGACTGAATTTAGAGGCTGCTGGAGATTGAGCGGCGAGGAGAGCCACCATTAGGTGACAGAGATTGATGGATGCAAGCATGGTGGAACCTATATAAATGAATGAACAAACAGAGGATACATCTACAGTACAGCCTAAGCAACAAATGATGCATATATACCCTTAATTGTAGTCTTGAATGTGGCCTTTTGATATTTTAGAACAGGGGTTCCCAAACATTTTCTGATCATTTCCCACATATGCCAGATAATCTTTGATGATCCCCCCTTCCCCAGTTTCTCCCTTTTGGGGAAGTTATTTGTTTTTGAAGTTACAGTATTTGCTTCCATTCAGTGGAACAGTACAACCCAAATTCAAACATTTTATTCCTGAAAACCTCCATTTTTCCATAATAGTTTTTCATTCAAGAGGAGGAAGTTTATATATCATGTCACAAATCAAATGCATATTCGAAGGCAAAGTTTATACGTGAATGAGCACCGCATGTGATATAGTACAAGGTACTTCATTGCATTTACTCAAGGTACTGTAGGCTGCTTTTGACATGATATTCTCAGTTATTGTTATTTCATCTTCCAAAATACTGCTTTTTTTTTTTGTAAAGCTTTTACATCTAAACATTTGTAATTAGAGACTTTATGGTGTACTTTTCAACATGTAATAGCAAGAAATTAAGTGGTATTTTTGAGATTTTTGCAAAGTTTTGGGAATATTTTACAATCTTAACTCTTATGTAGCATGATAATTATTTGGGGAACAGAATTCTCACCTAACTCTTGAAATGCACAATTTAATAGCCAAAAATATATCAGTCTATATATTTTTAATCTCTTAAGTAACAACACATCAGGGCAAATTTAACTCTTACAGCCTTCTCTGTTTATTCCCCCACTGGAATGCCCAGACTGCCCCAGAAGTGAATTTCCCCCCATTTGGGAACCCCCGTTTTTGAAGGTTATCATTTAGCCTGGCATGTAACCCCCACTGAAAGTAATTTTCACTGAACATGGTACTTTGAAGGACCACATCTGTATTGTAAAGTGTGGAATTACTGTATGGTACACACACTCAAATTCAAATATCCATCTTCCAAAAACTCTCCATTTTCCTAAACATCTACAGTATATTTTTTTACTGCTAAAGAGGATTGTTGATATCATGACCTCACACAGTCAGTGCATGGATGAAGCCAAAGTTCTTTTGCAGACATGTATAAAGACAGATAATAAATTACTTCTACAAGGTACTGTACATCTTTGCATTTACTGTTCATGAACTATTTATTACATGATTTTATTATAATTGTCATTATGACTTCATTCTCCAAAACATGCCATTTTCTGTAATCCCTTTGAAACCAAGCATTTAGGATTTGGGAGTTTTTACTGTACATAACTGATGCCTTGAATATCTTTAATATTTTAGATTATCATTGAGACTGGATCATAACCATAACTGAATGGTTTTTATTTAATCAGGTATTTTGAAGGAACACATGAACAGTGTAAAGTGAGGAGGTACTGTATAGGCTTTTGAAGCAGGTTTTGTAGGATTGTCATCATCTGAACAAATTTCTTTGACAGAATGCATGGTAAGTGGAAATGAAACTGCCCAGGAAACTATTTACCAGTATTATAGGTTAGGTTAAACAATTTACCAATATTATAGGTCAGGTTAAATTAAGTTAGGGGTTGTTTTCTTAACCCTGGTCTGTCTGGCTGAGCAGACTGATTGACCACCAGTAAGCAGTTGCTTCTGTGGAGCCATCCTGCAGGTAGAGTTCTTCATGGTACATACAGCATGTATTGATCCAGCACCCCATTGTGATAGACTGTGCCTTACCAGAGTCGGACCAGGATCCTTTCCATGGCAAGGTGCAGGGAAATATGAGAAGGTTTGACTCCCAAGTGGACACCGCAACTGCTCCTCCCAGAGTTCACAGGACAGCAATATGTTGGCTCCTAGTGAGGGGTATGTTATGTTACTTTTCTGTGTGGCTAATGTTTTTACAATATAACTTAAATTAATCACAGAAAGATTGGAAGAGATTAAGAATATTTATGGTGATAACCCTAAACGTATCTTTACTGGAAATTTATATCAATAGGAAATAACTGTCGCTAGGAAAAATAATAATAAAAAAGTAAATAAAAAGAACATGATATAAACACAGTTGAAAAGTTTCTTCTAGTTGCTGTTGTTGATGTTGTTGTTGTTGTTTAATCTGTCTGGCTGAGCTGACCTGTTGACCACAGGTAAGCAATTGCCCTTAGTGATTCATCCCGTAGGTTTGTAACGTCATTGATGTTATGTCTGCATCTTAGTGTGGCTTTGCTGTGCAGTGCTCCATTATGGCGGTGTGTTGTGTTGGCCTCTTCTACGAGAGGGTCATATGTCTGTTATTCCAACCCAGATTTAAGCTGGGAACTGAGGAGGGCTGGGTGATATCCTGATTTAAGTCTAGTTTGTTGAGCTCAGTCAGTTCTGTTTAAGGATGCCTTTGAGGGTTGGATGCTGTGGGCAGGGGGCAGGGTGGCTTTAAGTTTAGTGTTCTGATTGAAGTGTTGTATTGCCCTGTGCATGGAATGGGTGTGTAGATGGTTTTTCATTGCTAGTGCTGGAATGTCCAGGTGGAGTGTTGTTGAAGGAGGTCTGGTAATGTTTGTGTGGTGATTTTTTTTTTTTTTTTTTCCATAGTGTTGTGCATCACCCTGTCCTCTGCCATCAGGCTGCCATGTCTCCAGCTCATCTCCCTCACTCATATACTTCTCCACCCCATCTCCATTTCATTCTAAGTTTCCCCCCTCCCCCCTTCACCTCACATACACTCTTCTAGTCTGCCTCTCATTCTCCATCCTCTCCACCTGCCTGTATCATGCATTAGTGCATTTTTTTCCCCTTATAAAAGGCTGCTTGTTGGTGAAATTCTAGAGCTCCCTTTCTTAGAATACTGTACTCAGTAGGCCAGTTACATTTTTATTTTCACTGTAACCAGCTTATCAAAGTAATAACTGCCACATCCATATTACCCTGTTTGGAGCATAGGGCCTCAAGGCTAGACTACCACAGTTCACTACATGTAAGGGTAGGAGACAAGACTATGCCCCATATAGCATTCTATGCAATAGAAGAAACAGCACTTGCCTCTATAATTCAAAGTGTGACATATAAGCCACATTGCTCCAACCCAAGAACTCTACCAATACATTAATGCCACCAGGGCTCTTCATCAACAAAGTTGTGGATTTACAGAGTTGTGGAAATGTGTAATTTTGAAGTTAATAAATATAAACTGCATCAATTTCATATGAGTAAATCCTGATTTGTCTGGCTGAGCAGACCCATCAACTGCAGGCAAGCAGCTGCCCCTTAGGGCCATCCCATGCCATGAGCTGACTCTTTCTTGCAGTAGACAACACCTTGGCATAGTAGGGCATGGGGAAGAGTGTGGAGGTTTGGTTCTTGGATGGATGCTATATTTGTCTCCACCCAGTTAACAGGGGCACCATAGTAGGCGCTCACATCACACCATTATTTAGTAATATGGTTACCATCAACATTGTATATAAATGGTTTCCCGAGTTACAGGTAACTTGCAGTGGAAAGAAGAGTAATAAAAAGTGACAGGAAGGATGAGAGGAAATAGGAAGAAAATTTGGTAGGCTCAGAAAAGAATGATAAAGTAATCCTATAAAACTAATGTTATAACCACCTTGATTAAAGGAAAAAAAAAATCTGAACTACCTTAACTTTATGTAGCCTCTTCAGATAATGGGGTTTACCTGTGCTGATTATAAACCTCATCAACATTGCATAGAAACTACAGCAAAATGGCAGTCCTGCCTTTTGGACTTCTAGGTTGATTTGGCTTGAAAGTCTGTCTGTCCCCAGTCATTTTGTACATACTAACTTACCCTAACATGAATCAGTCATGCCAAGTAAAAATAATTAAAAACATTCAATTGAGCTTTGAAAGTCAGAAAGCTGTAGGTAAGTTTAAAATTTCATGGTAAATTGAACCTCAAAATGCACAAGATAAAAAATAATTTTTTGATAAAGATGTATGATAATCACAAGATCCAGCACCAAATTGGCATTACTGAATCTAACATAACCCAACCCAAGCTAGCTTAATCTGACCTGATCTAACCAGAATGACAGAGGCACGACTGGGTTTTGGGGCCTGCTCGACCTGTTGCAAAGCCACTGTCATTATAAATAAGCCTAACTTTAGTTCCATTAGTAGCTTTTTATTATAATTATTATTGTTTATTTATTCCAAAATGTGCCCTAAGCATCATGTTAGTTTTACCTATGAAAGTTTGCTGTCAGACTCCAGCTTACAAATTTGAAACTTAATTCCCTTCATAAGATTTTCAGCACTTTTAATGACAGTGCTCCTAGAATTTGACCCTGGCTTTTATTACCGGTATATCCATTACTTATATCCACAGAATTTGGGTATCATACAGGCAGTCCTCAGTATTAGAAAGGGTTATGTCATGTGAAGTTAGTTCACATTGTGACTTTCCGAATATCGAGGTGGTTCTGACGTGGGTTTTATGGGGTTGTCAAGTACCCATTGAAGTTTGCTCTCATGTGACTCGGCACCTTCTATAGAGAGTCATGACAATTCTGCCAGTGGACCAGTCATGTTGTTTATCTCACTTAAAGTTAGAAATGCATTCCAGGGCCCATATAAAAATAATTTTTCCCCTGAGGCCTTCAGCATCTTAGCAGCCAACTTAGACACTCCTGTGGCCTTCCCTGACTCCATCTTGCCTATTGCCCTGCCCAGGATATCAGGAACTGGTTATAATGCTCTCACCAAGCATCCCTAATATCCTCAATGTCTACCACTACTCTTCCATCATCATTCTTCACATACTGCTTACTTATGACAGCCCTGCTTTCTTTGTTCATCTCTTCTGTCTCCTGAAATACCAGATTCCTCCTTTGGGTTCTTTTTAAGCTCAGTAAAATTCTCTGATACATAGAGTTTGCTTTGCATACTTCTTTTCTGGCTCTCTACTTAACAGCCAAGTATTCTTCTCTGTTATCATCCCTTTCCCATTCCCGGAAAAGCCTTCTTTTGACGTTAACTTTGGCTTCTGCACCCTCATCCCACTACCATGTTACCTTATTGATGGGTCCCTTGCCCATCCACACATTATGAACTCTCAAGAGATTATTCTTGAGGTATCTGTACTGTTACTTAACACTTCTGTACACATTTCCCTGTTCAGTCACCATTCTATTCATAGCATTAAAGAAGGCACCCTTTGGTGCTTGGTTTTTAAACTCCCATACTTTCCTTCTGGATTCATGTGTTATTTTCTTCATTACCCATGTCTTTAATACCATGTCACATACCAGTCATTTGTGTTGCTGCGCACACACACACTTCGCTTCCTACAACTTTCTAATCCATTACCAGCCGCCTATCAGCCCTCCTGACTAGGAAATAGTCAATCTGGCTGTTGCTACCCCCATACTCACATGTAATAAGTTTACTCACCAAAAACCATGTTGTGCACAGTCATGTTCATTTCTTCTGTGAACTCTAGTATCCTCTCACCTACCACATTCCTCACAGCACATGTGCATCCCCTGTGCACTCCTTCATAATCTTGAGCTACTGGACCCACATAACCTTTTAAATCCCCTCCCAAAACTCCTCATCCCCCATACCACCAGCCACACACATTCCATCCCCCACACCATTACCCACTCCATTATATACCTGTGCAGTGATAAATAATGCTGTATTTGGCCATGTTTGAGCCCGCTGTCCACATCGTAATGGATATAGCCTAACCAGTGCTGAAGTATTGAGGACCCGAACAAGTCCCTTCTTTGTTGTATATTTAATTTGGGAGAGTGCGCTTATGGCAAGCTGTGTGTGTGGGCAAGCTGTGTGTGTGGGTGTGGGTGGGTGTGGGTGGGTGGGTGTGTATGTTAAAAATCCTAGGTTGAGCATTGGATTTTGGGATGTCCTTAGTGAGATGGGATAGAGTTTGGAAATTGCCACCACCACACCACAGTTACACCACAACACTTACAATCACCACATCCCACCACACCACACCATTACCACCACCACACCACACCATTACCAACACCACACCTCAGTATAAGTTTTGAACCTTCAGGAAATGATAGCCAATAGAAATCTTTTAATCCTTTATTTTTCAACATAATTTCCCATCAAGTCAACAGACTTCTTCCACCAGTGGTGGACTGCCCGGATCCCGCTGGGGTAGAAGTCCTTAGTTTGGGCCCTGAGGTAGACGTTCACGGTCGCCATAACCTCATCGGTGGCGTACCATTGTCTGGCCAGATCCTTTTTCAGGTTCGGGAACAGGTGGATGTCAGAGGGTGCGAGGTCTGGTGAATATGGCAGGTGAGGGTCGAGTTGGAAGCCACAGTCATGGATTTTTGCCATCGACACCACCGAGGTGTGGGCCGGAGCATTGTCCTGATGGAACAAGACCCCTCTGGTCAGCATTCCTGGCCTCCTCCTCTTGATGTTCTCGTGCAGGCATATCAGCAGGTCAATGTAGTATTGTCCAGTGACGGTGTGGCCTTTTTGGAGATAATCCACCAGCAACACGCCTCGTGCATCCTAGAAAATGGACGCCATGACCTTTCCGGCCGAGGCCATGACCTTGGCCTTCTTTGGGATGGGAGAGGAGGCGTGCTTCCACTGCTTTGACTGCTGTTTGGTCTCAGGCTGTTAGTGATGAACCCAGGGCTCATCCTTGGTAACAAATTGACGGGAAATTTTCCGGATCGGCTTCGATGAGTTCCAAATTGTTGGTGCACCATGTGAGCTTCTGTTCCTGGGTCAGGAGACGTGGCACCCGGTGAGAACACACCTTCGACAAGCCAAGTTCGTTCCTCAGAATGTTGTCGGCTCGCTCCTGGGACATGCCTAACCTGTCTGCTATTTGACAAGATGACAGTTGCCAATCCTTCGTAACCATGGGTCATCGTTCTCTGGTGTGGTCACAGTCGATCGCCTCCCTGACTATGGATCATCTTCGAGGCTGTCCCTGCCACACTTGAATTCTCTGACCCAACGTTTGACCATGGCATACGTAGGAGCATCTTCCCCTAAAGTGTTCACCATATCCTCATGGATCTCAGACGGAGTCATGCCTTTCAGCTGAAGATACTCGATCACGGACTGGTACTAGAGTTTCTCCATTTCCACGACACCTGTCAAGTACGTTCACTTTGAGAGCCTTCCAAAAGGAAATGAAAAAGTGTTAGGATCAAGAATCTTGGTTGCACAGTAGTGTTATTTGGCAGATTAAGTAGACTAAATTTCATTTGCCTATCTCAGTTGCTTTCTGGGTGAGGCTGAAAACTTATCAGTCACCCTTCGTATGCATATGGTTAGGCCTGTGAGGTAGAGCACAGGATTTCAGGGGCGTTAATGATGAGTTACTGTATGTGTGGCCCAATTCATAGGCATGCTGTTGATTAGTTCTCCCTCTGTTGTGTTTTAGTGATTTCTGAACCCTACAGTACCTCACCCCATCCTCCTGCACATGAACCTCCTCCTCATCAGTTTCTGCAATCCTCCCCCTCCCCCTCCCCTTCCTTCTCGTAGTCGTCCTCATCCTCATCAGTCACCCATCCATGCATCCCTCCTCTTCCTCCTCCTTCTCCTCCTCCTTCTCCTCCTCCTCCTCCTCCTCCTCCTCCTCCTCCTCCTCCTCCTCCTCCTCCTCCTCCTCCTCCTCCACACCATCATCATCATTATCATCAGCTCTTTCCCACCCAGAAATAGGGTCCAGAAATCAAGGAATAATAATAATAATAATAATAACAATAATAATAATATGCAGAAATAATCAACAGCACCGTAAGTGAAATGGGCCACACGTTCACTTACTCACCATTGAAGTCCTTGGAATCCTGAGTTTTTTGAGTGCCACACTGTACTCTTTTCACCCAAACTTGGCCCAGATCTTCGTCCTTTTGCAGCTTATTTTTTGTAGCTCAGTGGTAGTAGTAGACAATGCAACAGCTCATCATTCTGTTCATTGCACTTCTTCTTGATTAGTATCATCGGTAGAATAAGACGTTACCTTGGTTCTATATCCTTTCTATGGCACTTCTTCGTGACTAGCTTCATATTCTAGTGTTAATCTATTGTTATAACTCGGCATTCAAGATCCAGAATAGCGGTTTTAGGCCAAGTTTAGGTGAGTAGAGTAGAGTATTTTGCCCAGCCCAGCCCAGCAGCCCTGGCCCAGCCCAGCCCTGACCCTGCCCACCCCAGCCCTGACCCTGCCCACCCCAGCCCTGACCCTGCCCACCCCAGCCCTGGCCCTCCTCTGCCCAGCCGAGCCCAGCCCAGCAGACCTGGCCCTGGCCCTGCCCAGCTCAGCCTAGCCCAACTCTGGCCCTGGCCCTGCCTAGCCTAGCCCAACTCTGGCCCTGGCCCTGCCTAGCCCAGCAGCCCTGGCCCAGCCCAGCAGCCCTGGCCCAGCCCAGCAGCCCTGGCCCAGCCCAGCCCAGCCCAGCAGCCCTGGCCCAGCCCAGCCCAGCCCAGCAGCCCTGGCCCAGCCCAGCCCAGCCCAGCAGCCCTGGCCCAGCCCAGCCCAGCCCAGCAGCCCTGGCCCAGCCCAGCCCAGCCCAGCAGCCCTGGCCCAGCCCAGCCCAGCCCAGCAGCCCTGGCCCAGCCCAGCCCAGCAGCCCTGGCCCAGCCCAGCCCAGCCCAGCAGCCCTGGCCCAGCCCAGCCCAGCCCAGCAGCCCTGGCCCAGCCCAGCCCAGCCCAGCAGCCCAGGCCCAGCCCAGCCCAGCCCAGCCCAGCCCTGGCCCAGCCCAGCCCAGCCCAGCAGCCCTGGCCCAGCCCAGCCCAGCCCAGCAGCCCTGGCCCAGCCCAGCCCAGCCCAGCCCTGGCCCAGCCCAGCCCAGCCCAGCCCTGGCCCAGCCCAGCCCAGCCCAGCCCATCAGCCCTGGCCCAGCCCAGCCCAGCCCAGCAGCCCTGGCCCAGCCCAGCCCAGCCCAGCAGCCCTGGCCCAGCCCAGCCCAGCCCAGCAGCCCTGGCCCAGCCCAGCCCAGCCCAGCAGCCCTGGCCCAGCCCTGGCCCAGCAGCCCTGGCCCAGCCCAGCCCTGGCCCAGCCCAGCCCAGCCCAGCCCAGCCCACCAGCCCTGGCCCAGCCCAGCCCAGCCCAGCAGCCCTGGCCCAGCCCAGCCCAGCCCAGCAGCCCTGGCCCAGCCCAGCCCAGCCCAGCAGCCCTGGCCCAGCCCAGCCCAGCCCGGCAGCCCTGGCCCAGCCCGGCAGCCCTGGCCCAGCCCAGCCCGGCAGCCCTGGCCCAGCCCAGCCCAGCCCGGCAGCCCTGGCCCAGCCCAGCCCAGCCCGGCAGCCCTGGCCCAGCCCAGCCCAGCCCGGCAGCCCAGGCCCAGCCCAGGCCCAGCCCAGCCCAGCCCGGCAGCCCTGGCCCAGCCCAGCCCAGCCCGGCAGCCCTGGCCCAGCCCAGCCCAGCCCAGCCCGGCAGCCCTGGCCCAGCAGCCCTGGCCCAGCCCAGCCCAGCCCGGCAGCCCTGGCCCAGCAGCCCTGGCCCAGCCCAGCCCAGCCCAGCCCGGCAGCCCAGCCCAGCCCGGCAGCCCTGGCCCACCCCACGCCCGGCAGCCCTGGCCCAGCCCAGCCCAGCCCGGCAGCCCTGGCCCAGCCCAGCCCAGCCCGGCAGCCCTGGCCCAGCCCAGCCCAGCCCGGCAGCCCTGGCCCAGCCCAGCCCAGCCCGGCAGCCCTGGCCCAGCCCAGCCCAGCCCGGCAGCCCTGGCCCAGCCCAGCCCAGCCCGGCAGCCCTGGCCCAGCCCAGCCCAGCCCGGCAGCCCTGGCCCAGCCCAGCCCAGCCCGGCAGCCCTGGCCCAGCCCAGCCCAGCCCGGCAGCCCTGGCCCAGCAGCCCTGGCCCAGCAGCCCTGGCCCAGCCCAGCCCAGCCCGGCAGCCCTGGCCCAGCCCAGCCCAGCCCAGCCCAGTCCAGCCCAGCCCGGCAGCCCTGGCCCAGCCCAGCCCAGCCCGGCAGCCCTGGCCCAGCCCAGCAGCCCTAGCCCAGCCCAGCCCAGCCCAGCAGCCCCAGCTCAGCCCAGCCCAGCCCAGCAGCCCTAGCCCAGCCCTAGCCCAG
Organism: Coenobita brevimanus; assembly: GCF_032717465.1. NCBI lineage: Eukaryota > Metazoa > Arthropoda > Malacostraca > Decapoda > Coenobitidae > Coenobita > Coenobita brevimanus. Next base: position 1,257,306 of record NC_137061.1, on the reverse strand, counting down.
CCCAGCAGCCCTAGCCCAGCCCTGGCCCAGCCCAGCAGCCCTGGCCCAACTCAGCCCAGCCCAGCCCAGCAGCCCTGGCCCAACTCAGCCCAGCCCAGCCCAGCAGCCCTGGCCCAACTCAGCCCAGCCCAGCCCAGCAGCCCTGGCCCAACTCAGCCCAGCCCAGCCCAGCAGCCCTGGCCCAACTCAGCCCAGCCCAGCCCAGCAGCCCTGGCCCAACTCAGCCCAGCCCAGCCCAGCAGCCCTGGCCCAACTCAGCTCCAGCCCCGCCCAGCAGCCCTGGCCCAACTCAGCCCAGCTCCAGCCCAGCAGCCCTGGCCCAACTCAGCCCAGCCCAGCCCAGCAGCCCTGGCCCAACTCAGCCCAGCCCAGCCCAGCAGCCCTGGCCCAACTCAGCCCAGCCCAGCCCAGCAGCCCTGGCCCAACTCAGCCCAGCCCAGCCCAGCAGCCCTGGCCCAACTCAGCCCAGCCCAGCCCAGCAGCCCTGGCCCAACTCAGCCCAGCCCAGCCCAGCAGCCCTGGCCCAACTCAGCCCAGCCCAGCCCAGCCCAGCAGCTCTGGCCCTGCCCTGTCCAGCCCAGCCCAGCCCAGCAGCTCTGGCCCTGCCCTGTCCAGCCCAGCCCAGCCCAGCAGCCCTGGCCCTGCCCTGTCCAGCCCAGCCCAGCCCAGCCCAGCCCATCAGCCCTGGCCCTGCCCTGGCCCTGCCCTGGCCCTGCCCTGCCCAGCCCAGCAGCCCTGGCCCTGCCCTGTCCAGCCCAGCCCAGCAGCTCTGGCCCTGCCCTGTCCAGCCCAGCCCAGCAACCCTAGCCCTGACCTGCCCAGCCCAGCAACCCTAGCCCTGACCTGCCCAGCCCAGCAACCCTAGCCCTGACCTGCCCAGCCCAGCCCAGCCCAGCAGCCCTAGCCCTGACCTGCCCAGCCCAGCCCAGCCCAGCAGCCCTAGCCCTGACCTGCCCAGCCCAGCCCAGCCCAGCCCAGCAGCCCTGACCCTGCCCTATCCAGCCCAGCCCAGCCCAGCAGCCCTAGCCCTGACCTGCCCAGCCCAGCCCAGCAGCCCTGACCCTGCCCTATCCAGCCCAGCCCAGCAGCCCTGACCCTGCCCTATCCAGCCCAGCCCCGCCCAGCCCAGCCCACCAGCCCTCGCCCTACCCAGTCCAGCCCAGCCCAGCCTAGCAGCCCTGGCCCTGCCCTGTCCAACCCAGCTCAGCCCAGCAGCCCTGTCCAACCCAGCTCAGCCCAGCAGCCCTGTCCAACCCAGCTCAGCCCAGCAGCCCTGTCCAGCCCAGCCCAACCCAGCAGCCCTGGCCCTGCCCTGTCCAGCCCAGCCCAGCCCAGCCCAGCCCAGCAGCCCTGGACCTGCCCTGTCCAATCCAGCTCAGCCCAGCAGCCCTGTCCAGCCCTGCCCTGTCCAGCCCAGCAGCCCTGTCCAGCCCTGCCCTGTCCAGCCCAGGCCCTGCCCTGTCCAGCCCAGGCCCTGCCCTGTCCAGCCCAGGCCCAGCCCAGCAGTCCTGGCCCTGAGTTGCCCAGCCCAGCCCAGCAGCCCTGGCCCTGAGTTGCCCAGCCCAGCCCAGCAGCCCTGGCCCTGAGTTGCCCAGCCCAGCCCAGCAGCCCTGGCCCTGACCTGCCCAGCCCAGCCCAGCAGCCCTGGTCCTGACCTGCCCTTGACCTGCCCAGCCCAGCCCAGCCCAGCCCAGCAGCCCTGGTCCTGACCTGCCCTGCCCAGCCCAGCCCAGCCCAGCAGCCCTGGTCCTGACCTGCCCAGCCCAGCCCAGCCCAGCAGCCCTGGTCCTGACCTGCCCAGCCCAGCCCAGCCCAGCCCAGCAGCCCTGGCCCTGACCTGCCCAGCCCAGCAGCCCTGGCCCTGACCTGCCCAGCAGCCCTGGCCCTGACCTGCCCAGCAGCCCTGGCCCTGACCTGCCCAGCAGCCCTGGCCCTGACCTGCCCAGCCCTGGCCCTGACCTGCCCAGCCCTGGCCCTGACCTGCCCAGCCCTGGCCCTGACCTGCCCAGCCCAGCCCGCACCAGCAGCCCTGGCCCTGACCCTAACCTGCCCAGCCCCTGACCTGCCCAGCCCAGCCCGCACCAGCAGCCCTGGCCCTGCCCCAGCAGCCCTGCCCCAGCCCGCACCAGCAGCCCTGGCCCTGCCCCAGCAGCCCTGCCCCAGCCCGCACCAGCAGCCCTGGCCCTGCCCCAGCAGCCCTGCCCCAGCCCGCACCAGCAGCCCTGGCCCTGCCCCAGCCCCAGCCCCAGCCCGCACCAGCAGCCCTGGCCCTGCCCAGCCCAGCCCCAGCCCCAGCCCCAGCCCAGCCCTGCCCCCAGCCCAGCCCTACCCCCAGCCGCCGCCCAGCAGCCCAGCCCGCCCCAGCAGCCCTGGCCCTGCCCCAGCAGCCCTGGCCCTGCCCCAGCAGCCCTGGCCCTGCCCCAGCCCGCCCCAGCAGCCCTGGCCCTGCCCCAGCCCGCCCCAGCAGCCCTGGCCCTGCCCCAGCCCGCCCCAGCAGCCCTGGCCCTGCCCCAGCCCGCCCCAGCAGCCCTGGCCCTGCCCTGTCCAGCCCAGCCCCAGCAGCCCTGGCCCTGCCCTGCCCAGCCCCAGCCCTGGCCCTGCAGCCCGCAGCCCTGCCCCAGCCCGCCCCAGCAGCCCTGGCCCTGCCCCAGCCCGCCCCAGCAGCCCTGGCCCTGCCCCAGCCCGCCCCAGCAGCCCTGGCCCTGCCCCAGCCCGCCCCAGCAGCCCTGGCCCTGCCCCGGCCCGCACCAGCAGCCCTGGCCCTGCCCCGGCCCGCACCAGCAGCCCTGGCCCTGCCCCAGCAGCCCTGGCCCAGCCACCAGCAGGTCTGATTAGCCCTGGCCCTGCCCCAGCCCGCACCAGCAGCCCTGTGCCCAGCTGTCACCAGCAGCCCTGGCCCCAGCTGCCCGACCAGCCCTGGCCCCGCCCAGCCCGCACCAGCAGCCCTGGCCCCGGCCCAGCCCGCACCAGCAGCCCTGTGCCCCTGCCCGACCCTCACCAAGCAGCCCTACCAGCAGCCCTGGCTATGTGACAGCCCGCACCAGCAGCCCTGGCCCCGGCCCAGCAGCCCTGGCCCCGGCCCAGCAGCCCTGGCCCCGGCCCAGCAGCCCTGGCCCCGGCCCAGCGGCCCTGGCCCCGGCCCAGCGGCCCTGGCCCCGGCCCAGCGGCCCTGGCCCCGGCCCAGCGGCCCTGGCCCTGGCCCAGCGGCCCTGGCCTAGCCCGCACCAGCAGCCCTGGCCCTGGCCCAGCAGCCCTGGCTCAGCAGCCCTGGCCCTGGCCCAGCAGCCCTGGCCCAGCAGCCCTGGCCCTGGCCCAGCAGCCCTGGCCCTGGCCCAGCAGCCCTGGCCCTGGCCCAGCCCGCACCAGCAGCCCTGGCCCTGGCCCAGCCCGCACCAGCAGCCCTGGCCCAGCCCGCACCAGCAGCCCTGGCCCTGGCCCAGCCCGCACCAGCAGCCCTGGCCCTGGCCCAGCCCGCACCAGCAGCCCTGGCCCTGGCCCAGCATCCCTGGCCCTGGCCCAGCCTGCACCAGCATCCCTGGCCCTGGCCCAGCAGCCCTGGCCCTGGCCCAGCAGCCCTGGCCCAGCAGCCCTGGCCCAGCAGCCCTGGCCCAGCAGCCCTGGCCCTGGCCCAGCCTGCACCAGCAGCCCTGGCCCTGGCCCAGCAGCCCTGCCCCTGGCCCAGCAGCCCTGCCCCAGCCCGCACCAGCAGCCCTGGCCCTGCCCCAGCAGCCCTGCCCCAGCCCTGGCCCGCACCAGCAGCCCTGGCCCGCACCAGCAGCCCTGGCCCTGGCCCGGCCCGCACCAGCAGCCCTGGCCCTGGCCCGGCCCGCACCAGCAGCCCTGGCCCCGGCCCAGCCCGCACCAGCAGCCCTGGCCCCGGCCCAGCCCGCACCAGCAGCCCTGGCCCCGGCCCAGCCCGCACCAGCAGCCCTGGCCCCGGCCCGGCCCGCACCAGCAGCCCTGGCCCTGGCCCGGCCCGGCCCGGCCCGCACCAGCAGCCCTGGCCCTGGCCCGGCCCGCACCAGCAGCCCTGGCCCTGGCCCGGCCCGCACCAGCAGCCCTGGCCCTGGCCCGGCCCGCACCAGCAGCCCTGGCCCTGGCCCGGCCCGCACCAGCAGCCCTGGCCATGGCCCGCACCAGCAGCCCTGGCCCTGGCCCAGCAGCCCGCACCAGCAGCCCTGGCCCTGGCCCAGCAGCCCTGGCCCTGGCCCAGCAGCCCTGGCCCTGGCCCAGCAGCCCTGGCCCTGGCCCAGCAGCCCTGGCCCTGGCCCAGCAGCCCTGGCCCTGGCCCAGCAGCCCTGGCCCTGGCCCAGCCCGCACCAGCAGCCCTGGCCCTGGCCCCAGCAGCCCTGTTCCTGTTGCCCATGCCCTGACCCTGGCACCAGCAGCCCTGCTGACAGCCCTGGCCCAGCAGCCTAATGGCAGCCTGGCCTACAATGGCCTTATTAGCAGCCCTGGCCCAATGCAGCCCCTATTGGCCCAACAGCCCTGTTATGATTCCTGTAATTTCTGACCCTGACCCTGTTTAGCAATCCCTGCTTGTCAGCACCAACTGACTCTCTTGTCAGCATAATGACCTGATACAATTTAATGACGCCAATGATCTGTTCCTGTTGACAATCCCTGTAACCGTATAACCATTACTTTCCAATTTGATAGCGCCATTTTTTGTTGACGATCCTGTTATATGTTGTGACCCTGACCTGTTATTATATTGTCTGTTGGTATTGCGCCAATGACCTGACAATCCTGTTGATTCAAATGACCCTGGTACTAATCCTGTTGATAGTGCGCCTAATGACCCTGTTCCCTGTTCTGTTATTACCTCAATAGTATTACAATTGTGCCTGTTGACCCTGTTACATTGACCCTGTTGTGACATGATAAACCTGTTGTATTTGCCCTGTTGTATTTCTTTCCAGCGGCCCTGTTCCAATGATACAATTTTCTTGTGATTCCTGTTATTAAGCACCTGTTGATGACCCTGTTGTATTGATAACCCTGTTGTGACCCTGCTTATCCTACGCCAATGACTGACCTGCTTTCTTATTACCAACTGACCTATGCTTTCTTATTGACCTGCTTGTCCATAACCCCTGTTACTCTTGTCACAATGCCTCAACCATTGTCTAATTATTCAATGCACCAATACAGCGACCTGAGCTTTCATTGTGACTGCCCTAACTGTGCTGATCATATAACCAACCCTATTTCTATTATATGGATATTGTCACCTATATTACAGTGACATTATTTATTAGCATAATGATATATACAATCCTGTTGACAGTTATTGTTATTGACCTGTGGCCTATTTTCTAATTATTAATAATGTTATTACATTTTCTTGTTATTTGTTATTTATTTGTTGCATTGTTGCACCATGAGCCTATTTTCTTATTATTATTATTTATTATTATAACGTACCAGTGACCTTTTCTTATTATTATTGTGCACCAGTATTCATTAATCTTCTTATTATTATTTATTATTATTGATACCAAATGTTACATTTTGTGGCAATTTATTATTGACCATTATTGTTATATATTATTGACCTGAATAATTCTCGTTTATTGTTAGCGCTTGATAGTGTTATTCAATAGTCTGCTTATTATTAGCACCAATGATATAGGCGTTACAATCTGTTATTATTATTGTTGATATAATTTTCTTAGATTATTGATCATAAATGATATAATTTTCTTATTGATTGTTAAGCATAATGATATAAATTTATCTTGTTATTATTGTTGCATTTCTGTGAGTATATAATTATTATTATTCTTGTTATTATTATTCGCATAATGATATAATTTTCTTATTATTATTATAATGATATAATTACTCTTATGTTATTGTTATTCATTGTAATGATACAATGACTTTTCTTTATTGATGATGCACCAATGACCTGTTTTGGTATAGCCCCAATTATTTGTTATGACGATATGACGATTATAACAATTAGCCTTCTTGTTATTGTTATTGTTAGCATAATGACCTATTTATCTTATACTTGTTATTGTCAGCACAATGATATAATGTTATGTTATTATTATTTCGGCATGACCTGGTATATTATAATTATTATTGATAACCAGTATTTGTTTTTGTTATTATTATTAACAATATATACAATTATATTGATATTATGATACCATAATGACCTGATTTCATTCTTGTTATTGTTATTGTTATTCCCCACAGCCCCAGCCCGCCCCAGCCCCTAGCCCCAGCCCGCTTGACCAAGCATGATGAGCTATGATTTTCTTGTTATTGACCATTATTTATTGCGCAGCTTATAGCCCTGTCATACCTTATTACTTATTGTTAGCACCAGCCCCAGCCTGGCCTGCCCCCATTTACTTATGTATTATATTTTCTTATTTATTGATTATACGGACGATAATACATTTGGCATGACTCTTAATAGCAGACATTATATTGGCCCCAGCCCCAGCCGCTCCAGCCCCAGCCCGCACGAGCAGCCCTGGCCCTGCCCCAGCCCGCACCAGCAGCCCGCACCAGCAGCCCTGGCCCTGCCCCAGCCCGCACCAGCAGCCCTGCCCCAGCCCTGGCCCTGGCCCAGCAGCCCTGGCCCTGCCCCTGCCCCTGCCCCTGCCTCTGCCCTGGCCCTGCCTCTGCCCTGGCCCTGCCTCTGCCCTGGCCCTGCCTCTGCCCTGGCCCTGCCTCTGCCCTGGCCCTGCCCCTGCCCTGCCCCTGCCCTGCCCCTGCCCGGCCCTGCCCTGCCCCTGCCCGGCCCTGCCCTGCCCCTGGCCCTGCCCTGCCCCTGGCCCTGCCCGGCCCTGCCCTGCCCCTGCCCAGCCCTGCCCTGCCCGGCCCTGCCCTGCCCCTGGCCCTGCCCTGCCCCTGGCCCTGCCCTGCCCCTGGCCCTGCCCTGCCCCTGGCCCTGCCCTGCCCCTGGCCCTGCCCTGCCCTGCCCTGCCCTGCCCTGCCCTGGCCCTGGCCCTGCCCTGCCCCGGCCCAGCAACCCCGGCCCTGCCCCAGCAGCCCTGCCCCAGCAGCCCTGCCCCAGCCCGCACCACCAGGGCTGGGCAGGGCTGGGCAGGGCTGGGCAGGGCTGGGCAGGGCTGGGCAGGGCAGGGCTGGGCAGGGCTGGGCTGGGCTGGGCAGGGCTGGGCAGGGCTGGGCTGGGCTGGGCTGGGCAGGGCTGGGCTGGGCTGGGCTGGGCGAGCTGTAGGGTTGAGCAGGCTGGGCTGGGCTGGGCTGGGCTGTGCTGGGCAGGGGCAGGGCTGAGCTGGGCAGGGCAGAGGCAGGGCAGGCTGGGCTGGGAGGCGGAGCAGGGCAGTGACTGGGCTGGGCTGGGCTGGGCAGGGCAGGGCTGGGCAGGGCTGGAGCTGGAGCTGGGCTGGGCTGGGCAGGGCAGGGAACAGGGCTGGGGCGGGGCAGGGCAGGGCAGGGCTGGAGCTGGGCTGGGCTGGGCTGCTGGGGCTGGGCAGGGCTGGGCTGGGCTGGGCTGGGGCAGGCAGGGCAGGGAGCTGGGCTGGGCTGGGGCCCTGGGGCAGGGCAGGACTGGGCTGGGCTGGGGCTGGGCTGGGCTGGGCTGGGCTGGGCAAGCAGGGCTGGGCTGGGGCGGGCAGGGCTGGGCTGGGGCGGGCAGGGCTGGGCTGGGGCGGGCAGGGCTGGGCTGGGCTGGGCTGGGCTGAGGCAGGGCTGGGCTGGGGCGGGCAGGGCTGGGCTGGGCTGGGGCGGGCAGGGCAGGGCTGGGGCGGGCAGGGCTGGGGGGGGCAGAGGCAGAGGGCAGGGCAGGGCTGGGGCGGGCAGGGCAGGGCAGGGCAGGGCAGGGGCGGGCAGGGCAGGGCAGGGCTGGGGCGGGCAGGGCAGGGCTGGGGCGGGCAGGGCAGGGCAGGGCTGGGCTGGGGCGGGCAGGGCTGGGGCGGGCAGGGCTGGGGCGGGCAGGGCTGGGCTGGGGCAGGGCTGGGCTGGGCTGGGGCTGGGCTGGGGCAGGGCTGGGCTGGGCTGGGGCTGGGCTGGGGCAGGGCTGGGCTGGGCTGGGGCAGGGCTGGGCTGGGCTGGGGCAGGGCTGGGGCTGGGCTGGGGCAGGGCTGGGGCTGGGCTGGGGCAGGGCTGGGGCAGGGCTGGGCTGGGCTGGGGTGCACTGGGCTGGGGCTGGGGCTGGGCTGGGCTGGGGCAGGCAGGGCAGGGCTGAGCTCGGCTGGGCTACGGCAGGCAGGGCAGGGCTCGGCTGGGCTACGGCAGGCAGGGCAGGGCTCGGCTGGGCTACGGCAGGCAGGGCAGGGCTCGGCTGGGCTACGGCAGGCAGGGCAGGGCTCGGCTGGGCTACGGCAGGCAGGGCAGGGCTCGGCTGGGCTACGGCAGGCAGGGCAGGGCTCGGCTGGGCTACGGCAGGCAGGGCAGGGCTCGGCTGGGCTACGGCAGGCAGGGCAGGGCTCGGCTGGGCTACGGCAGGGCAGGGCAGGGCAGGGCAGGGCAGGGCTCGGCTGGGCTACGGCAGGCAGGGCAGGGCAGGGCTCAGCTGGGCTAGGGCAGGGCAGGGCTGGGCAGGGCTGGGCTGGGCTGGGCTGGGCTTGGCAGGGCTGGGCTGGGGCAGGCAAGGCAGGGCTGGGCTGGGGCAGGCAGGGAAGGCTGGGCTGGGGCAGGCAAGGCAGGGCTGGGCTGGGGCAGGCAGGGAAGGCTGGGCTGGGGCAGGCAAGGCAGGGCTGGGCTGGGGCAGGCAGGGAAGGCTGGGCTGGGGCAGGCAAGGCAGGGCTGAGCTGGGCAGGGGCAGGCAGGGCTGGGCTGGGCTGGGCTCGGCTCTGTTGGGCTCGGCTCGGCTGGATTGGAGCAGGCTGGGCTGAGCTGGGCCGGGTTGGGAAGAGCAGGATGGGGCCGGTCAGGCCAGACCAGGCAAGGCAGGACTTGGCCTGTCCGGGCGGGGCTTGGTGAGGCATGGCAGGGCAGGGCTGGGCTGGGCTGCACAGGGCAGGGTAGGGTAGGGACATGCAGGATAGGGAGGTATGCATTGGTTGGGTAGGGAAAGGCAGGGTAGGATTAGTTTGGAAGAGGTAGGATATGGCAAAGGGAGATTGGGAGTTAAAGCTATGTACGAGTATAGGCAGAGGCAGGGTAGGAGGGAGAGGCAGGGTAGGAGAGAGCAGGAAGAAGAAAGGCAGGAGAGAGTATGGAGAGCAGTGTAGGGCAGAGCTGGGTACAAGGCAGGATAGGATAGAGTAGGGTAGAGTAAGGTAGGGTAGGGTAGTGGAGGGGAGGGAAAGATTGGTATAGTTGGGTGGAGATGCTGGATAGGGTAGAGAAAGGAAGGACAGAGTAGGGTAGGGAGAAGCAGGGTAAGATAAAGATAGGCTAGGTAAGGGAGGGTAGGGTAGACAGGGTGTAGCTGTGAAGGTCAGGGTATGGGAATGGAAGGGAGAGTATGGGAGTGGAAGGTAGGGTGTGGGAGTGGGGGACAGGGTGTGGGTGTGAAGGGCTTGATGTGGGAGTGGAAGGCAGGGTGTGGAAGTGGAGGGTGGAGGGCAGTGTGTGGGAGTGGAGGGTAGGGTAGGAGGAGAGGGTCATAACAATCACAAGTACAGTACACAATAAAATACACTACAGTACAATACACTGCACTACAGCAAAATCCAGAGCCAGGATTTGCAACTACTTCTGCTGCTATGTAAGTAATTACTATATATAAAAGTGTAGATTAAAAAATAAAAAATAAAGTGAAAATTCAGTTTGTATTACGTGAGCAAAAAATGTGCCTTAATAATAGAGTACATGTGGTCCAATTCATACTAAAGGCTGCAAATTATCCATGCTTTATTGTGTTACAGCTACAAAAGTGTACTGCCATGGTTTCCATGGACAATACTAATGTGATTTTCCAAAAAATAAAATGATGACTTCCCGGCAAATCAAAATAAAAAATATAATTGTAATGAGATCCCATTTTATCATGTTCCCTGAAAAACAGAAATTATCAATGCTTTATTGTGTTACTACAAAAGTATACTGCCAAAGTTTCCGTGGAAAATAATTACCTGATTTTCTAAAAGATAAAAATAATGACTTCCTGGCAAATCTAAACAGTCAAAAATATAATTGTAATGGGATCACATTCTATCATGTTCCTTGAAAAATAGAAATAATGTAATCACAGTTTATCTACCTTATCTAACAGATTCCCTTTTGTTCACCTTCTGAGAGTGATATATCTTGATGCAGCGGATGAGGCACAATGCAGGTTTTTGGTATGTTCTTTGCAAAAGTATGAAGTTTGCTTTCTTTTACATTGTCCCTTACCCTTCAGCTTACATTTTGAGGGCTCATTACTGCACACACAGCAGTTTGGCTTATGTTTTTTGTTTTCAAATTTGGATACAAATTGCTTAGCTAATTTATCCAGTCATCCGATTTCTGGGGCATCTGACTTATACATTGACGTCTGGCAGTCCTATCTTAACCTTCCAGCAAACCATCAATAACACTGTCTGAATTTGCCTTGTGTTAGTTTCTTTGTTGGATTCTCAATGTTATAGCATATGTGGCTGTTTACCTGAGCAACAAGTGCCATAACACATGATACCACTTCCTAGATCTCCAATCAAATGGGTAAGTAGAGCATAGCTGGTTGAACCTATCTACCTTTCCCATATGTCTGTTGTACAGTACCTGGATGTTTGGTTTCTTAACACACACACACAAGAATGAACAAAAGAATGAGCAAAAAAAAAAAAATATTTCTTCACTTGGAATCCGGGTCATCCACCTCGGGTGAACACGAGCAGAGCAATGCCTCATCAAAGGGGAACACGTTGGTGGTGAATCGGCAGCTGTGGACTGGTGTGTATTTGAGACACCTGAAGGTCCAGGTTCAGGAGAAGCTGCTACAGAAGGAGAACCAGGGGAAGCAGCAGTACGTGGATGGAAGAACTGCGAAATCTTAAAAAAAAGAAAAAGAAAAAACTCACTATAGTAGCAGCCTTTGGTGTGTGCATTCCTGAAATTAATGAATGCTGAAACAATTAAGAAAACCGTGAAACTTCGTGATGTAATAAAAAAAATAAATATGCATCATTGTTATGTAACTGAATAAGTCTGACGAAATCCTGTTCCCCTGTGCTGCCATTGTATGATTCTATCTCTCAGCTCCCAAATGGTGTTGTAGCACCGAGAAAACTCTGCATCGTCTTCTATCCCATCCAGGAAACTGAGGAGGACATCAGCAACTTCATGTGCCTACAAGAGACGAGGCCTAGGGAAGTTGGCTGCATCGTCATTATTGCCATCGTAATCGTCATTGTCATCATCCTCTCTCCGCTGCGCAGACTCAGCAATCTCTTTATCTGTCATAATTTCAAACCCAGGATCTTCGTCAGCTTCCAACCATTCCATAATGTCATCAGCTGTTGCCTCTTCTCCCCCACGTTTTAGAGTTGCCTGGTATGGCTCAAACCCGTCAAAATCTTGGATGGCTTCCTCGTTTTGCGACAGCTTGGACCAGGCATTGGCAAGTGTCATCTGTTTCACATCATCCCAAGCCTTGGCCCAGTGAAATGTGGCAGACTTCAGTGAATAATTTTTACTTTGCCCTCTGGTATCCTCATCCTCGTCATCAACAATAACCATGACCTAAGAAAATACATGCAGATGAAAATGAAAGAAAAATAAAGACATTGCCAGATCTCCACAAGAGTGTCGTACCTATAGGTTAGGTTGCGAGATTTCACTTTCATTTTTTTTTTTTCACAATTAAATATTACTTCGTAAACCTCTTGCATAAATTTTATTTCATTAACCTCTTCAATAAATTTTACTTCTCTGGGGTATTCAGCCTAAGTTGCTTAAGTCAATTGGACACAAAACAACCCTGCCTGATTGTAACAATTTCATCACAAGTATGCCAGCATAAAAAAAAAAAAAAAAAGTAAATGTATGCTTTATTTGATGCAGTAGAAGGACCCTGCCAATTTAATTCATATTCCTCCAGTTCGTTTTCTGTATTATTCCGACTTTTCAGGTGGGTAAGTTACTTTCCTGCAGAAAAAGTTCCCTGTTTTTGGTATTTATTGCCGTTTCTTTAGTGGGCAATCTTACCATACCCAGTGGATATGTGCTATCACATAGTGTATGCCTCTATGCGTTTTTTTGTGTGCAAATGAATACTACCTAATCTTGCTTAACATACTGAAAGGTGGATTTCATTTCCCAACTTCATGCTGGGTTAGGTTAGGTAAGGTTAGGCTGGGTTGGATTAGCTTAGGTTAGGGTAGATTAAATTATTAGATACAGTTAAGCTAGGTTAGGTTAGGTTTTGTTAAACACTTAGATTTGGGCAGTCCCTTCCACCATCTAATATTTCCAATCAGATTGTCATAGTCATATTATGGTTATTATTCATTTGCACAACAAATGAGGCCTCAAAACACTCAAATGAACTAAAAAACTATCAAATGGTAGAAAAAAATCACATCAAAAATAGGAAACAGCAATAAGGGAAATATTTACCCTGTTTTATCATCAAATGCCCATATCTACGATTCTTGGTCTTACTCAATGTACTCAAAGGTGGTTTTCATTTCCCAACTTCCCAACTGGATGCCAGGTTAGGTTTGGTTAGATTATTAGGTACAGTTTAAGCTAGGTTAGGTTAGGTTTAATTAAACACTTAGGTTAGGAGTCACTTCCACCATTATGCTGACGTGTCAAATGAGTCGACAGGGATCAGAAAAATATAAGACTGTCAGGAAGAACTGATTTGGTAAGGTGCTTTTACTGCCTCTGATAAAGTATATGTTTACCAAAAGAAAAGCTTTTCTTGCACTGAAGTGTTAATGACATATGATAAATTAAAACTTACCTCCTCAAGGAATCGTCGTCAGTAGAGTCACTTGGCTGCACATATGATACCTTGATCCATAGGCTGGATAGCTGATGATGTGTTGGGAGGCAGCATGATGCACCTAATTTATCCCTCATCGCTCACGAGTTCAGAAACGCAAGGATAAGCAGGGGTGTCATCAAGCAGGAGAATTGCACGTACACGAGCTGGTTCAATATTCAGGACTTTCTGCTGAAACCTTTGCACCTCAGGGAAGAAATGATTAAAGAACCAATTCTTAAAAATCGCTGAGTTGAACCTGGCTTTCTTGGAGAAGTCGTACAGACGGGGTAATTTATCCACGTAGGCGCAGAGACAGCATAGACGACAAGCTTTGCCAACCACATGCAACTTCAACCGGTGGAGACCATCGGCACTTGCACAACACAACAGACACACGATCTTTGGAGATTCTGAGTCCAGGAACAGGCTCTACATGGCACTGTGCAAGTGTGTTCTGGGGCAATGACTGGTAGAATAAACCAGTCTCATCAGCGTTATGTACCTGGGAGAGGAGAAGACCCTCGTCTTGTATAAGCTTCAGCAATTTCTACCGAAACGGCTGAATCTGTGATGTATCTGCATCCTGAGACTTGCCATACACACGTCGGTTTACCATTGCATGCCTTGCCTTGAAACAAGAAAGCCAACCATCAGATGCCTTGAAACTCTGAATGTCGATATGGTTGGCTAGCTTCTCTGCAGCAGACTTAACCTCAGCACCCCGTACCATAACGCTAACACTCCATTGCTGAACGAACCATTTATACACTGCTGCTTCCAGATGATCATCCACTGTAATTTTCATGTTTTTTCTGGCAGCCGAAGACCCACTACCTTTACAGTCAATGGCTATCTTACCAGAGAATTCCATGAGTTAAGCCTTAGACTTTCGAATGTCATACAGTTTGCTCAGCCTATTCTGTAAAACTCTGAGCAGCGCTTGATACTCCAACCTGATTCAATTTTTTAATCATTTTCAGCTTCTGTTGCAGCATCAGGACAGTTTTTTCCCTCTTTGTTGGTGGTGGAGCCATGGATATAATGATGAAGAGCATCACCAACATCACAAATATAAAAATAAACCACGGCAGGGGTAACAGGTGAATTTACCAGGGTGAACGTCGCACACGTGATAGGCCGAGTCAGGCAAGGCAGGTCGTGAGAGGGAGGTGTAGGTGGGGGGTAGACTCACGCTCGTTTACTTGTAGCTCGCTCACTGTCAACCACAGTGCTTTCTGTTTAAACTGGAGCTATCGTACGGATATTTCATGAATTATTGTACCGCTGAATCATTCAGTCATGGCCCAAATATTCCAAAATCTGGATAATCTGAGCCTGGATAATCTGAGCCTGGATAATCGAGCTTTCACTGTACCTGCCATGTTCCTGCATTCCCAACTGTAGAAATCATGTTCACTTTTTCTGTATCCTGCCCAGTACAAGCAACCTTTGTTTTTTCTTAATTTCCCAGATCACTGACTTGTCTCCTTTCTTTAGTTGTCAAGTTTTCATCTCCTTTGGCAAAAAATTTTGATTTGCTCATACAGTACCGCATGACCCAGTTTCTCTCTCTCAAGCTGTAAAAGAGGTGTACACTACTATAAAATTTATCTACATACAGAATATGACCCTTATGTTTATCGTCTGAAATCAGTACAGTGACTGTTCTAGCACCCAATCCTCCACTGTCTGTATCCTTTCCCTCCTCTTTCCCAGTATATACCTGGAATTTCAGTAGATAACCTGTCTTGGAGTCACACAAAGACCACAACTTCACACCCCACTTAGCATAGGGCTTAAAGGCATATATTGTTTGAAATATATTCTGACTTTGAATTTTATCATGGATTCATCTATGAAGAGTTCTCTATTAGGGCAGTACCACTGACTATATGTAGGAATAACAGCATCTAAAACTGGCCTAATTTTGCAAAGCCTGTCATCTTTTTTTTTCATCATCCGATCCAGAAAAGTACAAAAATGATGTAATTAGTTGGTATCTGCACCTTGAAATGACAGTTTTGAAACCTGGGGAATCTATTAACCAGTATGTATTGTTGAAATGATTCCATGGATGGCTTATGGTGTAGATCCATACTAATTTCTACTCTGATAAATGCTTATGGCTACAACTGTCACATCTTTCCAATAATAGTACATTGCCTTCTTAGAGATGGGTCCATTATCTATCTATCTATCTATTACCAGACGCCATAATCCCATAAGGGGTGGCCATTTGACCGAGTTATTGGTTTTACAGGGAGGGACACTAACCCTCCACCAACCCACTTGTTGACACGTAGGGAGCAGTATGTGTTGGTTATATGGTTACCATCCAGCATTGTAAATGGTTTCTTAGCTTACAGGAAACCATTTGGCTTGACACTCAATGTAAAGCCACCTGTAAAGGAAAGAAGAGCAATAAGAAGTGACAGGAAAGATGGGAGATACAGGAAGAGAGGAGGGCAGGCACAGAAAAAGAATGATAAAGGCTAAGGAAGAAGTAGGCAGCACTACATCAAGTGAGTGGATGATGGTCGCCACCACCTACCACCAATGGGTCCATTAGCAGACAAAAATTTATTTGCATATCAGTCTCATTAGCAACAAAATTAAAGACATTCTGGGAAAAACTTTATAAAACATTCATATGGTGTTTCTGGAAATTACTTCATACGTTCCTTTGAACTCTATATTATTATTCAATGCTGGAGGGCATACATCAGAGTTTGTACTTATCTTGGTCCATGTGAAGTAGTCATTTCTGCATCACCTGATGGCCCTGGCTGGGGAGCACCTGTGGTCCCTACAGCACCTGAGCATCTTGTGTCACCTGCATCACTTCCAACTCCTGTAGTGGTTGAGTCCCCACATCCCCTGTGACTTGTGCATGACTGGAGGTCCCTGCATCACCAGAGATCCTTGGATGTACGACAGGCTGATGGTCATCTAAATCAGATGCGTCAGAATCAGAATTGGGATGTTCTTGTCAGGTCGTTTGTTTCTTCACAACTTTTTTTTTAGTTGCAGGTGGCTGTTTTCTTTGTGCCATTATACCTGAGGCACAAAAAAAAAAATAGATATCAGTGGTTTACCTCTAATCAGACTTGAGAGATGTGTATGACAAAAGGGAAAAAACACCACTCACCCCAAGCTAGGCCTATGCCTAAAAATGATCTTTTCACAATAACTATCGCCCACGTTTATCACCCGTGTACATTTTTTTCCAGTATAAACTCAAACAGAATGAGCTACAATTACTTAGATTATGTGAAAAACAGTGAGCCAACGAAAATGGATAGAAATACCTGATCAGCTCCCAGCAGAACACACTCGTGTTTTGTATACTGGTGCTTTGCATGTATATTGACAGCTATATGCATTGATCATGATGATTTTTAGATACCTAGTGTAAATCTTACCTGAAAGATGTTAAAAAAAAAAAAAAAAGCTCCAAGGCAGAAGAACTCAAGTGTGTGGCTGGTCAGCCGTGAGTCGAGGCAGGTTGGGCGTTTACATGATAAAGTGCTGCCACCCGACGCCAGTGGCAGCTAGAGCAACTGACGTCACGGCCACAGTCACACAAGAGTAGGAGATTAGAGTCCTGTAGGATAAAAGAAGAAAATCCTTGAAAGTGGACTATAGTCAAGTCATATGGGCTTTTTTTAATTCTTGACCATAAACATGCAGTGTAGCCCAAGGGTTAAGAAGGTCTCAAATGAACGGGTATTACCTATATTTCCCTGTGTGTGTGTGTGTGTGTGTGTGTGTGTGTGTGTGTGTGTGTGTTCCAGTAAGCTTGAAATTCAGAGTAGGTGAAGGGTCTGCACAGGGTGGATTGGTTTAAACCTTACTTATTTTTTATTTATTTATTTTTTTCCCCTGACGCCTTTCCAAACTTCCCACTTTTACCCCTTCATACCAGCCAAACCCACACAAGTTACCCCCTACTTATACCCACCATCAGGTAAAACAGTGAAACGGATTAACTGTTGTAATTAAGAACATGATTCCCAATTAAGAACGTGCGTAGTATTAAAACAGCATTCACAAAAACAAAGGTTAGGCTGGGTACCTGTGTGTTGTTGATGCGTAGCTCCATGGCGCTCTCCACCCCCACCCCCAAATATGTTATTGTTGAGATGTTGCCACTCCTGCACTTGTTGTTGTTATGTTGCTGCTCCTGCACTTGTTATTGTTGAGATGTTGCCACTCCTGCACTTGTTATGGTTGAGATGGTGCCACTCCTGCACTTGTTATGGTTGAGATGGTGCCACTCTTGCACTTGTTGTTGTTATGTTGCCGCTTCTCCATTTCCTTCATCAACATCCAAGTTAAATCATCATCATGTGTAGCAGCAGCATCAGGGTGAGAGTCATCAGAGATGGAGGTATTTAAGTAACCTCTCCATGGATTTCTTCCCTCCTTTTGTTTCCGTCAGAGTTCATGTTACATTTCCTCATTTTGCCTCATGTATTCTTTTTTAAATTTATCAGATTTATGACCTCTTTCTCCGATTGTTTACTGATGGATGGAAGAGTAAAACATGCAGTTTTAGGCCAAGTTAAATTGAAAGGAGTATATGACATTTTAACCCAGCCATTGAGTTGTGTTTGATCCAAGATAGGACTCCAGCTCAACTCAATGCCGGTCCCAAGCCCGGATAAATTGGGGAGGGTTGGTGTCAGGAGTGGGTATCCGGCCGTAAAAATTTGCCAAGCCCAGACACAATATGGTTCATTACCACATCGTTTATCTTACCAAATATCAGGTGGTTTCTTGGCTAAATTGAGTAAATACCCCCCCCCCCTCCCTGCTTGATCTCTCTGACTGTCTCTCTTCATGTGAAGTCTGGGTGGCTGGGTTGCTTAGAATAGTCCACACATACACACCCTGCCAGTTTGTGTCAATTTGATGTCGATCCACCATGTGTGTGGTGGTCGTGTGGGGATGGGCATCTGTCCAGGGGATCGCTAAGAAGGGGTCTTAAAAGCGATGCCCTGGCCCCAGGGTGTACGGTGCGAACCCACAACAGGTACGTAAGGTGAACGGAGAGATGTCACAAAGGTGGGACGTGCCGGCCATCACATGCACTCGGCCCTTGTGTGTGACAATCACGTGGTTGCTTTTTTACTATTTTTTTCTATTGAATAATGTCTTTGGAATTTAGGTTTTTATGATTTTTATTTAATATGTTTATTATATGCCGTGTGGGTGTTGGATGTACCCGAGAGGACGCTTTTGAGGCCATAACCCTCGGGCGCAACAAACAATCGAGCTATATTCCATTTCACCCCGTCTGGCACCATATCTGTTGAGGTCATAAACATATGTAGCACTGATGTCATCACTGGTGGTGTCAGACTTGTTGATCTGTGTATAGTCTGGGCCGATGTGTTGCTCGTTAATCAGGGCACCAATGCTTATCTGAATGTCATATGTGGGACGCTGATACATACTTCATATCCTTTCAGTTTTCACGTTCCCCTACATAGTTGGGCAAGAAACCCCAACCACCCATCATGATTTAGATCTTTTTCAGCCACATCCACATGCAGCACCTGAATATTCTACATTATATATTCCTAGGGTGCCTCCATTCTGTTAGGTTTCTAAATGAGTGAGAAATGGGTGAAATTTTTTTATATTTTAAGAGTATGACGTCACCAAGCAATTAGGTTTCCAAGTTAGACGAACTTTTATACATTATAAAAGTTCAGTGTCATCAAAATGTCACCAAGCTACACTTTACAAAAGTATCTGCGCAAAGCCTATGATATGGCTGGTTTGATTTGCTCAGTAAAACTCTTTTGATGTTGGGTGGAAGGTGCTACGTATGCGCAATCGGAAATTTGTTTGCGGCTGGCATTCGATCCTGTTCTCAGTGTGAGCTCACCATTGCACACAGACCACCTCCTGTTCTTGGTGTGTTTTTCTTTTCACACACACCAGTTCCTATCAGTGTGTTTTCTCCTCATGCACACCAGTTCCTGTTCTTGGTGAGTTTTCTTCGTCTCAGGCACACCATTCCCTGTTGGTGTGTTTTCTCCTTACATACACCAGTTCCTCGGTGTGTTTTTCCCTTCACACACACACACACACACCAGCTCTGTTGGAGTGTTTTCTTCTTCACAGACACACACGTTCCTGTTGGTGTGTTTTCTCCTCACACACACCAGTTCCTGTTCTTGGTGTGTTCTAACGAAGGCCAAGATCAAGACCAAGATCAAGAAGAAATTGAAGACCATATATAATGCCTCCAGTTTGAAACGTTTCTCCTAAAATCAAACGTTTACTGCCATCAGTCATCACATAGACAAACATGTAAAACTGCAAACACACTCCAGTTCCTGTTGGTGTGTTTTCTCCTTCACACACACACCAGTTCCTGTTCTTGGTGTGTTCTAAAAAGAACCAAGATCAAGACCATGAAGAAGATCAAGAAAATATTTAAGGCCATATTTAATGCCTCCAGTTTGAAACATTTCTCCTAAAATCAAATGTTTATTGCCGTTAATCAACACAGAGACAGACTAACATGTAAAACTGCAAGGCCTATGCAATGATGATGATGATGGCAGCATGTCCAATGGTAGGGTGGTTGGGACAGGCATGGTGTGGGTCCGAGCAGCTTACTTCCTCGTGCTGGACCTGGGTAGAGTGATCATCTATATATTGTTGATGAGGACCCAGGTTCATTTGAAATATGAACCCTGTGGAGTGCAGCCTGAAATTGTCCTCCTGTAGCCCATGACCCTTGTTTGGGAAATAAGAAGAGAGTCAAGGGATGTTTGTGTCACTGGGCAGTAGAAGTACCCATTTATATCAGTGCTGCCACATGAAGGCATCTCTTTCCAGGACCGCGTCTAAGGGCATAATGTAGGTATGATCACTCGAGCTACAAGCTGCAATTGGCATTAAAATATGGTTATGGGCATTAAAATGTATGCTTGGTGACAGAAATACAGGCTTGGTGACATAGTAATACATGCTTGGTGACATTTAATATATGCTTGGTGGCATTAAAATACATGCTTGGTGGCATTAAAATACATGCTTGGTGACATTTAATATATGCTTGGTGACAAACACATGCTTCGTGACATTGAATATATGTTTGGTGGCATTAAAATACATGCTTGGTGACATTTAATATATGCTTGGTGACATTTAATATATGCTTGGTGGCATTAATGCTTGGTGACAAACATGCTTCGTGACATTGAACATATGTTTGGTGGCATTAAAATACATGCTTGGTGACAAATACATACTTGGTGACATTTAATATATGCTTTGTGGCATTAAAATATATGTCTGGTGACAGATACATGCCTGGTGACATTTAATATATGCTTGGTGGCATTAAAATATATGTTTGGTGACAAATACATGCTTGGTGACATTTAATATATGCTTGGTGGCATTAAAATATATGTTTGGTGACAAATATATGTTTGGTGACAAATACATGCTTGGTGACATTTAATATATGCTTGGTGGCATTAAAATATGTTTGGTGACATTTAATATATGCTTGGTGGCATTAAAATACATGCTTGGTGACATATAAATACATGCTTGGTGAATGCAACATTAATATATATGCTTGGTGACTTTAAAATATGTGTTTGGTGGAATTAAAATATATGCTTAGTGACTTTAAAATATGTTTGGTGGCATTAAAATATGTGTTTGGTGACAGAGGTTCTTAGTGAGAGGTAAAGAGAGGTTTTGTGCCAATTATGTTACATAAAGATTTACATGTTTTTAGATGGACTCGTATAGGTAAATATGAAGCTACTCATGGACAACTCTACCCATCAGTTGGAGCCAGGTTACCAGGGGCTTGACCGGTAAGTGGATGGGTGTGAGGCACTTAACCAGGATGGATTGGTTTAAACATTTTTTTTTAGTAAACCCAATGGTTTGTATGTTTTTTGCTGTCTAATATCTAATTTTTAAACTCCAAATAATTCATTCATTCATTCATTGCCAGACGCCATGTATCCCAAACGGGGTGGCCAAGGGCTTAGAGTTAATTGTTTTACAGGGAGGGGCACTAATCCTCCACCAACCCCACTTGACACATAGGGAGAACGTTATGCCAACAGCATCTGGTGTTCCCAGGCGGTCACCCATCCAAGTACTAACCAGACCCAACGTTGCTTAACTTCGCTGATCGGACGGGAAGTGGTGTACTCAACGTGGTATTTCAGGGTAATATAACATTATATTTATTATTTAATTCTGCAAGAATTGTTAGACAAAGAACAATTTTGTTAACATCTTGGCAAAGGGATGACTGATTTTCTCATAACTATATAGTATTTAATTATTACAGATATTAAATTATCACAACTGGGTATCAGTAATGCAAAATATTGCATTTTATCCAGCATCTATTTCTATTAAAGGTTTAGAACCATTAATTTCAGATTTACCGGTAGCTACTGATACCCACCACTGCACTTCTTAGTCTAATTATGGAAAAAAAGACTTATCTCATTAGTGGGGCAAAAAATTTAAAAAAAGACTATTTATGCCCATTATTTACACACAAATAATACAGTACAGCTGCGTATAGTTGCGGAACTATTGCAAATTACTAACATACAAGCTTTATTGAAAATGCCTAAAATCATATACCAGTATTAATGTCTCCATAAAAAAAAGTATACACAAAAATTATGATAAAAAAGATACTCCCTGCCAAAAACCACATTTTTTTTTTGGATTATTTAAAAATGTTTTGGTTTTTATGAAAACATGTTTTTTTTCCACCCTGGCTCTGCATGAGCAATTCAGTAATTTGTCTTTTAATATTCAGTGTTCAAGAGAGAGAGAGAGAGAGACCAAACTCAGCGAGAAGCATGTTGTCGAGAAGCCCTGTGTTATGTAACAATCCTACCGTGTATAAACAGGTACTGGTTGAAAATTTCCAGTCGTTGATGACTAGGGACATTCTTTTACTTCAGAAGTAGCTGGGTATTGTTTGGTTTTGGGTACGGCAGGGCAGGGCAGGGCAGGGCAGGGCAAGATACTGAGCAGTTATCAAATCCCTAACAGAAGAATAAATCACTGCGGAAGCCCTGTTACGAAACTGTCTAGGTCCATATTCCTGTTTCTCACTACATACGTGATTTTCTTCCCATTCTTCCTCCCTCAAGCCAATTACTTCACAACCCTAGACCTGTTTGTGATATAACCCCCCACCTCTCTCTCTCTCTCTCTCTCTCTCTCTCTCTCTCTCTTTCTTTAGTGTGTGAGTGTGTGTGTGTGTGTGTGTGTGTGTGTGTGTGTGTGTGTGTGTGTGCATGTGTGTGTGTGTGTGTGTGTGTGCGTGTGTGTGTGTGTGTGTGCACGCACGTGTAAGCAAACGCAGGCGGAACTAATTCACTAACATTATTCACGTATGGGTTAGCATCCATGTCTGCGTGACTTACCATACACATATAAAAGGTGTACACATGTATGTATTCTTCACAACATACCAGTATGTGTACACATGAGACAGTGATGCAAACTGTCAGTTCAAGAGAGAGAAAGAGGTCAGGTTGGTGTGTGTGTGTGTGTGTGTGTGTGTGTGTGTGTGTGTGTGTGTGTGTCTTGTAAGTTTGTTGTTTCACATGTTACAAACCAGGGCACATGACTCTCTCTCTCTCTCTCTCTCTCTCTCTCTCTCTCTCTCTCTCTCTCTCACATACACACACACACACACACACAGGTTAGTATTCAACATGTGCAATTCAGCCAGTTCCATCAGATGAAAGTAAATAGACTAAATATGTCATCGTAGTGAAGGGGTTGACACATGAGAGACTCGTTTCGTTTCGTTTTTAAAGGCTCCAACATGCTTGCATGTGTCGGCCTTGGTCACCTAATGGCAGCTCTCCATGCTGCACAATCCATTGCAGCCTCCCTGTTCGGTTCCTTAACCCTAAGGTCAAACTTAATGACCTCGTCCCATGTCTTTCTCGGTCTACCCCTCATAACCCCACCCCCAATATTAACACTTCTCACCTTCCTCATCCAATTATCATCCCCCATCCTCTGCACAAGTCCAAACCACCTCAATCTACCTCTCCTCATCACAACACCAATACATTCCAGTCCCATCCTACCTCTCAACTCTTCCATCGTAAACCCAGCCCCTCCAGGCCTTGGATGCAGGGACGCACTGCACATCCACCTAATCATTGTTATTTCTGTACGTCTGAGCCAGCGAATATCTTCTTCCTTCACTGCCCAGGTCTCACTACCATACAGCATTACACTCCTAACACATGCTGCATACAAAGACCCCTTAGCACGTAGGGAGAGCCCTCTCAATGTCAGGAGAGGCAAGAGCTCCCTGAACTTCTTCCAACCACTTCTCATCCTAGCCACAGAGCTAGCTCCAGCCCCACCTCCAGCACACAACATGTCTCCCAAATAACAAAACTCTTCCACACACACAAGAGATTCACCAGCAAGTTCAATCCTTTCACGTCTGACAATCTCCACCTGCTCACCCCGGCACGCCGTACACATAAAATCAGCATTATCTCGCAGTCTACCTCTGATACTACATCTCTTATGCACCCATTTATCACACACACTGCACAAGATGGATGTACTTCCCACGCCCTTGTGGCAAACTGCACATGGCCACTCTCCCTCATCTTTGACAGTACTACCGCCACCAACCCTAGATATCATCACTTTTGTTTTATCTGCATTTACCCTTAAACCCTTTTACCCCATACCATCTCTCCATTTCCTAAACCTTTCCTCCGCCTCCCTTTCGTTCTCTGCAAACAACAACAAATCATCAGCATACAACAACTCCCACAGGAGTCCGTTTCTAAAGTCACGTGAAAGGGCTTCAAGTACCATGATAAACAACATGGGACTCAAGACTGACCCCTGATGCACACCAACATTCATGGAAAACTCATCACTCAAATCTCCATTCACTCTCACCTGGGTGTGAGCACCCACATACATGGCCATAACCACCCTAACCAGCCACTCCTCCAAGCCAAGCTTTCTCATTGCCCACTTCACCACCTCTCTAGGGACTCTGTCAAAGGCCTTTTCCAAATCAACAAAAACAAAATAAAGATCCCTTCTCCTACCAATATATTTTTCCTGAAGTTGTCGAACAATGAATATGGCATCAGTGGTCCCCCTACCTGGCATAAACTCAAACTGCATCTCATCAATATTCACTCTTTCTGTAATCATACCTTCTAAAACTCTCTCCATTACCTTCATTATCTGATCTAAATGCTTTATACCTCTATAATTTCCTCTTTCCAGGGCATCACCCTTCCCTTTATACACATTTACAATTACACTCTTCAGCCAATCATCTGGGACAACACACTCATAAATAATCCTATTTATCAGGTCAGTGACTAAACTCACCCGTATATCGCCTGAGGCCTTCAACATTTCGGCAGTCAACCCAGACACACCTGCTGCCTTCCCCACCCTCATCCTGCCTATTGCCTCACTCACAGTAGCAGTATCAATCAAAGGCCAAGGGCCAGACACTGGATCTGCTGGCTCCAAACCTTCCCTGTCCCAGTCAGACTCCTCATTCAACAACCGGTTATAATGCTCTCTCCATGCATCTTTAATATCCTCACTGTTCACCACTACCCTTCCTTCATCATTCTTCACACACTGCTCACCTATAATATCCCGATTATCCCTCTTCACCTGATCTGCCACCCTAAATATATTTTTCCTTTCCCCATGATTTAGGTTATCAAGTAATTGTCTCTGTGACTCAGACTTTGCCTTGTATACCTCTCTTCTAGCCCTATGCTTGGCAGCCAAATATTCCTCTTTGCTACCACCCTTTTTCCATTCCTGGAAAAGCCTTCTTTTCTCCTTAACTGCAGCTTCTACACCCTCATCCCACCACCAAGTTACTTTATGTCTTGGTGGTCCTCTTGTCCAACCGCATGTTACATCAGTAACTCTCAAGAAATTGTTCGTGAGGGCTCTGTACTGTTCATTAACGCCTCTGTCTACAGCTCCCTGTTCAGCCACCACTCTCCTCAACTCGCTATAGAAGGCATCCCTTACAACTTGGTTTTTCAGCTTCCATATTTTCCTCCAAGGTACATAAGTCCTCTTTTTCATCACTTGTTCTTTAAGCACCATATCACAAATCAATAGTTTGTGCTAATGCACACACTCCTCACTTCCTATAACTTTAACAGACCTCACTAACCTCCTATCGGCCCTCCTAACCAGAAAATAATCTATCTGGCTGCTATTACCCCCAGACTCATACATAATTAACCTACTGTCTCTTTTCCTAAAATATGTGTTTCACACAATCATGTCCGTTGCCTCCCCAAACTCGAGTATCCTTTCCCCTTCTGCATTCCTTATACCATACGCACATCCCCCATGCACTCCTTCATAACCTTGTGCTGCTTCACCTGCATGACCATTTAAGTCCCCTCCCAAACTCACTATCTCGTCATCCCGCATACCACCCACTACACGTATTAAATCAACCCAAAATCTATCTTTCTCTGATTCATCCAATCCTGCCTGTGGAGCATATGCCGATATAATCACAGCTATCTTTCTTCCCAACAGAATTTTCACTACCAATATCCTATCGCTTACTCTCAAAACATTCATAACATATTGCACCCATTTCTCCGCAACCATCACACCAACACCTCCATATCAGTCTGTCTCCCCCTGCCAAAACAACCTATAGTAACAGTCCTTCCCAACAGTCTTTCTGGCTGATCCATCCCTGTACCGGACTTCCTGCAAACATGCCACATCCGCCCACCTCCTACTGAATGCCTCAACAACTTCCCTCTCTCTTCCCCTCAAACTTCCCACATTCCATGAACCCACCCTCATCCCCATGGGTGATTTACTGTCCTCAGGCTTGCTTTGAAACTTATTTTGGTTTGTCATCTTCAGTATTAATAAAGGGGGACAGACACAGCACAGGTCCCACTCACTGCACAGTCTACACGTGGAAATTTCAAGGTCGTTTTAATAAGTCTTTCCTACTCTCTCTCCCTGTCTCTCTTGTTTCGTTTTCATTTCGTTTTTAAAGGCTCCAACATGCTTGCATGTGTTGGCCTTGGTCACCTAATGGCGGCTCTCCACGCTGCACGATCCATTGCAGCCTCCCTGTTCAGTCCCTTAACCCTGAGGTCACACTTAATGACCTCATCCCATGTCTTTCTCGGTCTACCCCTCATAACCCCACCCCCAATATTAACACTTCTCACCTTCCTCACCCAATTATCATCCCCCATCCTCTCCACATGTCCAAACCACCTCAGTCTACCTCTCCTCATCACAACACCAATACACTCCAGTCCCATCCTACCTCTCAACTCTTCCATCGTAAACCCAGCCCCTCCAGGCCTTGGACGCAGGGACGCACTGCACATCCACCTAATCATTGTTATTTCTGTACGTCTGAGCCAGCGAATATCTTCTTCCTTCACTGCCCAGGTCTCACTACCATACAGCATTACACTCCTAACACATGCTGCATACAAAGACCCCTTAGCACGTAGGGAGAGTCCTCTCAATGTCAGGAGAGGCAAGAGCTCCCTGAACTTCTTCCAACCACTTCTCACCCTAGCCACAGAGCTAGCTCCAGCCCCACCTCCAGCACACAACATGTCTCCCAAATAATAAAACTCTTCCACACACTCATGAGATTCACCAGCAAGTTCAATCCTTTCACGTCTGACAATCTCCTCCTGCTCACCCCGGCACGCCGTACACATAAAATCAGCAATATCTTGCAGTCTACCTCTGATACTACATCTCTTATGCACCCATTTATCACACACACCGCACAAGATGGATTTACTTCCCACGCCCTTGTGGCAAACTGCACATGGCCACTCTCCCTCGTCTTTGACAGTACCGCCACCAACCCTAGATATCATCACTTTTGTTTTATCTGCATTTACCCTTAAACCCTTTTGCCCCATACCATCTCCATTTCCTAAACCTTTCCTCCGCCTCCCTTTCGTTCTCTGCAATCAACAACAAATCATCAGCATACAACAACTCCCACAGGAATCCGTTTCTAAAGTCACGTGAAAGGGCTTCAAGTACCATGATAAACAACATGGGACTCAAGACTGACCCCTGATGCACACCAACATTCACGGAAAACTCATCACTCAAATCTCCATTCACTCTCACCTGGGTGTGAGCACCCACATACATGGCCATAACCACCCTAACCAGCCACTCCTCCAAGCCAAGCTTTCTCATTGCCCACTTCACCACCTCTCTAGGGACTCTGTCAAAGGCCTTTTCCAAATCAACAAAAACAAAATAAAGATCCCTTCTCCTACCAATATATTTTTCCTGAAGTTGTCGAACAATGAATATGGCATCAGTGGTCCCCCTACCTGGCATAAACTCAAACTGCATCTCATCAATATTCACTCTTTCTGTAATCATACCTTCTAAAACTCTCTCCATTACCTTCATTATCTGATCTAAATGCTTTATACCTCTATAATTTCCTCTTTCCAGGGCATCACCCTTCCCTTTATACACATTTACAATTACACTCTTCAGCCAATCATCTGGGACAACACACTCATAAATAATCCTATTTATCAGGTCAGTGACTAAACTCACCCGTATATCGCCTGAGGCCTTCAACATTTCGGCAGTCAACCCAGACACACCTGCTGCCTTCCCCACCCTCATCCTGCCTATTGCCTCACTCACAGTAGCAGTATCGATCAAAGGCCAAGGGCCAGACACTGGATCTGCTGGCTCCAAACCTTCCCTGTCCCAGTCAGACTCCTCATTCAACAACCGGTTATAATGCTCTCTCCATGCATCTTTAATATCCTCACTGTTCACCACTACCCTTCCTTCATCATTCTTCACACACTGCTCACCTATAATATCCCGATTATCCCTCTTCACCTGACCTGCCACCCTAAATATATTTTTCCTTTCCCCATGATTTAGGTTATCAAGTAATTGTCTCTGTGACTCAGACTTTGCCTTGTATACCTCTCTTCTAGCCCTATGCTTGGCAGCCAAATATTCCTCTTTGCTACCACCCTTTTTCCATTCCTGGAAAAGCCTTCTTTTCTCCTTAACTGCAGCTTCTACACCCTCATCCCACCACCAAGTTACTTTATGTCTTGGTGGTCCTCTTGTCCAATCGCATGTTACATCAGTAACTCTCAAGAAATTGTTCGTGAGGGCTCTGTACTGTTCATTAACGCCTCTGTCTACAGCTCCCTGTTCAGCCACCACTCTCCTCAACTCGCTATAGAAGGCATCCCTTACAACTTGGTTTTTCAGCTTCCATATTTTCCTCCAAGGTACATAAGTCCTCTTTTTCATCACTTGTTCTTTAAGCACCATATCACAAATCAATAGTTTGTGCTGCTGCACACACTCCTCACATCCTATAACTTTAACAGACCTCACTAACCTCCTATCGGCCCTCCTAACCAGAAAATAATCTATCTGGCTGCTATTTCCCCCAGACTCATACATAATTAACCTACTGTCTCTTTTCCTAAAATATGTGTTTCACACAATCATGTCCGTTGCCTCCCCAAACTCGAGTATCCTTTCCCCTTCTGCATTCCTTATACCATATGCACATCCCCCATGCACTCCTTCATAACCTTGTGCTGCTTCACCTGCATGACCATTTAAGTCCCCTCCCAAACTCACTATCTCGTCATCCCGCATACCACCCACTACACGTATTAAATCATCCCAAAATCTATCTTTCTCTGATTCATCCAATCCTGCCTGTGGAGCATATGCCGATATAATCACAGCTATCTTTCTTCCCAACAGAATTTTCACTACCAATATCCTATCGCTTACTCTCAAAACATTCATAACATATTGCACCCATTTCTCCGCAACCATCACACCAACACCTCCATATCAGTCTGTCCCCCCCTGCCAAAACAACCTATAGTAACAGTCCTTCCCAACAATCTTTCTGGCTGATCCATCCCTGTACCGGACTTCCTGCAAACACGCCACATCCACCCACCTCCTACTGAATGCCTCAACAACTTCCCTCTCTCTTCCCCTCAAACTTCCCACATTCCATGAACCCACCCTCATCCCCATGGGTGATTTACTGTCCTCAGGCTTGCTTTGAAACTTATTTTGGTTTGTCATCTTCAGTATTAATAAAGGGGGACAGACACAGCACAGGTCCCACTCACTGCACAGTCTACACGTGGAAATTTGAAGGTCGTTTTAATAAGTCTTTCCTACTCTCTCTCCCTGTCTCTCGTTTCGTTTTCATTTCGTTTTTAAAGGCTCCAACATGCTTGCATGTGTTGGCCTTGGTCACCTAATGGCGGCTCTCCACGCTGCACGATCCATTGCAGCCTCCCTGTTCAGTCCCTTAACCCTGAGGTCACACTTAATGACCTCG
>NC_137061.1:1218015-1223015 GCF_032717465.1 Coenobita brevimanus | reverse complement strand
AATATGAAGTCTGACATTAATGATGGTCCTATGGTTCTCATTAATATCTTTACGGCACCAATTTAGAATAACCGTGAATTTACTTAACTGAGGTTTATGTTACAATTTTCTGTAGGCTCTGCCATTTTTGGCTGTTGATTTTATACTTTGCCAGTGGTTATTAGTTATATTTAGTTCATACTGAGCAACTGTCATATGAACCAAGTGTTCCTTCACAAATCATTGAATATTAATGGTGGAACAAGGTTGTAATGTCTGCAGTTATCCAGTCTGAGCACATGCGTATTACATCAACTATGCCATTAGTTACAGAAATGCATCCATCCATCCATCTATCCATCCTCCAGTCCTACTCGTATGTTGCCCCATGAGGATCATGGGAGCCCAGGACTAGGCAAGTTCGTCTTGACATTTAAGACAAGAGTGACCAGCCTCACTCATCCCTGGGTGGCATTACCAAACAATAATCCCCAACACCCACTGGATATAAACCTGCACAGCTCAATCCGATTGGAGCGCATCAGTTACGAAACCACCTTGCGCCATAATTTGATCATATGGTTACCACCCAACACAGTATATGGTTTCCTGGTGTACAGGAAACCGTTTGGCTTGTCACTCAGTGTAGATTCATCCATGGGCAGAAGGAAGATGAAAGAATGAAGGAAAGCAAGACAGAAGAGGGAGTGAAAAGTCACCCATACACAGAAGGAAGAGGAAATAAAGAAGGAAAGAAAGACAGAAGAGGAAGTAAGGACGAAAGGAAAGGGGAGACACCTACAGCAGCATTACATCGAGTGAGTGGATGGTGTGAGCAACCACCTGCCATTAATGTTGCAGAAATTGTTTGTATTAAATGCTAACACACATTATCAGCAGTGTGTTTTGTTATGCTGAACACCCACATAGTGTTCACACTATACGTAATTGAAGATGAAGATAAATACGTGTTATGGATCCAAGTCAGTTTTAATTTGTGATACAGGCGTCCACATCACTGTTCCAGGTGAAGGGTGCACACTGACGAGCATCACCTGGAACCTGAAAAAGACTGAAATGCAGTTAATCCAAGTGCCACAAATAAAATACATGAATGTTTATAGAAATGAGGCAATACAACATGCATGCAGCAACAGACAATGGCAACCATAGGCATGCTTCCCCATAAACTTCGGACTTGTGTAGCACTCTGCCACCCCTTATATAATTACATACAAAAGCACACACACACACACACACACACACACAGTGTGTGTGTGTGTGTGTAAAATTATATAAGGGGTGGCAGAGTGCTACACACAGTTCGAAATTTGATGGGAAGCATGCCTACTGTTGCCATCACTTGCTGCTGCATGCATGTTGTATTGCTTCATTTCCATAAACATTCATGTATTTCATTTGTGGCACTTGGACTAACTGCTTTCAATCTTTTTCAGGTTCCAGGTGATGCTCGTCAGTGTGCACCCTTCTTTTGAAACAATCTGACGTGGACACCTGTATCATAAATAAAAGCTGACTTGGCTCCAATACTCCTATTTATCTTTATCTTGTCAATTTCATATAGTGTCAATGCTACGTGGTCGTTTAGCAAAACAAAGCACACTGCAGATAATGAGTGTTAGCATTTAATACAACCCATTTCTGTGACATTAGTGGTAGGTTGTTTCACTCACCATCCACTCACTCGACGTAGTGCTGCTTTGGGTGTCTGCCCATTCCTCTCATCCTTCCTTCTTCTGTCTTTCCTTACTTCAATCTTTCCTCTTCCTTCTACCTATGGGTGACTTTACACTCCCAATTCTGTCTGTCTTTCCTTCATTCTTTCATCTTCCTTCTGCCTATGGATGACTCTACACTGAGTGACAAGACAAATGGTTTCCTGTACACCAAGAAACCATTTACTATGCTGGGTGGTAACCATATAATCAAATAATGGTGCCTGCTGGTTTAGTAATTAACCCTTTAACCGCGGGTGTCATTCCAGAATGACATTCCAAAAACTGGACCAAACCGCGGGTGTCATTCTGGAATGTTTGTGAATATTTTGAATACCGTGCGTTTTTTCCGCGAGCCAATTGTTTCAAGGGAGAGTAGCTATTAAGTTCTTTCACTCCAGCCGACCCCCACCTCCCTCCTCCCACCCCCCGGGCCCACACCTCCCACCCCCTGGGCCCCCCACCCCACCCGGCCAAACACGCATCAGTATCTGTCCAGCTTTGTAAGTGACAACAGCGCTGATGTGGCAGTGAAGTGCGGGCAATTACAGTGCCTTTTACCTGCCTCAGTGAACACAGAGTGGGTGTTTATCGTATGTGCAGTGTTCATATATGTTTATAGTATTATTATCAGAATGAGGTTGGCATTTGGTAATGGTGTGTGAGCGAAAAATAGTGATTTTAGATCCCTCACTTCTAATGGCACTGCCCATCCAGTGATAGTCAACGAAATCATGAAACCTACATCATTGCAAAGCCGAAGGTTAGTACTTTCTAATGGTACCTTATTTTTCGCTCTAGATTTATTCTGTGCAGAGTTATAAAGGTTTAAAGTTTATTTACATTTTGGCTGAACCCCCGTGGGGGGGGGGGCAGTCGGGTCAAAACAATGCCTGCGGTTAAAGGGTTAATGCACTCCAATTGGATTGAGCCGGAGCAGGTTTATATCCAGTGGGTGGCTGGGGTTTATTGCTTATGTAATGCCACCCATGGCTGGTCACTCTTGTCTTAAATGTCAGGACCAATTTGCCTAGTCCCAGGCTCCTACGTTCCTCATGGGGCAACATAGGATTGGATGATGGACAGATGGATGGATGCATTTTTGTAACTACTGGCATAGTTGATGTAATACACATGTGCTCAGACTGGATAACTGCAGACATTACAACCTCGTTCTACTATTACTGGCTCGAAGATTTCTGAAGGAATGTTTGGTTCATATGACAGCTGCTCAGTATGAACCTAAATATAACTAATAACCATTGACAAAATGTAAAATCAACAGCCAAACACTGCATACAGAAAATGGTAATATAAAGCTTAGTTTCAGAAAACAGTAATATAAAGCTTAGATAAATAAATCCACCTTTGTTTTGCACTGGTCCCATACAGATGTTACTGAGAACCATAGGGATCATCATTACTGTCAGACTGTTCATATTTATTAGTAATAAAGGAAAAATCTACATAGGCCTATCTCTATTGTGTTTGCAATATCAGTCATCATCCATAATGATACAGCGTAAAAACCCGTCTACGCTAATGGACAGTAACTGGGGGGCATAAGAGAGAAGTCCGTCATCGGACAATTTGTGGCAAGTTTGACAGGCAAACCAATGGACGGTCTGTGCCCGTTGTTTAGTGAAATCGCCAAACACTGGCCATTTTTTTCACTCTGGTTTCTTTTCTTTTTCACTAGTCAAGCAATTATTGTCTACACAGTGCTATTTTACTCACATGAACTGTGTTGCCATTGTCATACCATACTCAAGTGCTACCACCTACGTACTCAGAGACCACCTATATCCTCACAGACAACATCACAGTCATGCAGGACAGACTGTGACCGGTGCAGACACACCTGCCAGTCACTTACTGCTCGTATGGGTGGGGCATTACGCTACAAGAAAAATTCCCGATCATTATGACAACTGTAACATCTGACGAACTGCAGTGACGTGTCATATATTTGCACATTAACAAATAGTCACCATACTCATAATACAGAGGTACTGAGCCACTCAGTGGAATTTGTGTCATGAACTGTTACAAAGCATTACAGTCAATTACAAGACGTGGCGACGTGAACATAACATTTCATGTTCTGGCTGTAAAAATCCATATTCTCCATAAAACAATGAGTTGGCCGTATCATCATCTTGTAATTTATCCCTCCCACTGTAGCTCCTTTCATCTACCAAAGTCCACTGTCCCCTACCCCATCACCCCTCTCCTCTAGCCCCCAGTTCAACCACAAATGTCCCTTTCCTTACACACTTCCTCCTGTCTCCCAGGTCCCCCACCCCCACCCTGTTGCCTTCTGTGGCAACACCTCCTGTATGTAGTGAACTTGCTTAGATTTCAGAAGTCTACCGGTGTCAGGTTCACGGTAGGGAGGACAGGCGTCACGATAATTTTCTGACCATTGATAACTGCGGGGAAGCCGATCACTATGACTTAGATGATGAATTGTTAACCGTTTCATGATTCATGACTCAAAACTAAACCACTTGTGGAATCCGTGTCATTTGTGATAACTGCCATTATAATTATACAGGGAGTATTATAAGACTTTTTTAAAACTTACCATAATCATGACATGCTATTATCAGTATATTTTCTGGCGGAACGTTGCTTATATATTATACTAGCATCAATAGTTAAGCACAGCGGCAATGACAATCACATTCAGTTCATCCTAGCGACCAAACGAAACCTGGTGAAGTTCCATACCTGCCAGTGTTACCAGATGCGGAGAGCATTACACCACCTTGCTGGTGGATGGAGCGTTTCTGTTTGATATGTCCACAACTGTACATAAAATCCATACATTGATACACACACACACACACACACACACACACACACACACACACACACACACACACACACGAAACCACAAATACACACAATTTATGGACTATGAAAATTTTATCATTTATCAGAACACTTCAATAAAATATTGACATAAATGGGGCTCATAAGGCCTTTAATTACAATCTTATAGGAGTTTTATATCAGGAAATTCAATAGATTTAAACTTTATTATTAATATACATATTTGAGTTATAAATGGCAAATGAAGAGGTTTTAATGACTGATTATTATGTCTATTTACTGCATCGGTCTGTCTATATCATTATCTATCGTTTATCCCCAGCTATCTTTATCCCTATTTATCTATATCTAAAACTCTTCTCTCTCTTGTCTCCTGGTCTCACACACTTTCCCTCTACATCTTTATGTACAGTTGCAGACATATCAAACAAACACCCCGTCCACCAG
>NC_137061.1:1188015-1210515 GCF_032717465.1 Coenobita brevimanus | reverse complement strand
TATACATACTGATATAGATAGATAGATGGATGGATGGAGGGATAGACAGATATAGATAGATAGATAGATGGATGGATGGACAGATGGGTATAGATAGATAGAAGTGGCAAGAATATAATAAACTGAATCCCATTAAAAGGGTTAAATTGTAAAGAAAAAAAGGACTGGAGAGAGAGAGAAGAGAGAGAGAGAGAGAGAGAGAGAGAGAGAGGATGTGGATAAATTCGTGACAATCATTGGAATGCAGGTCAGTTGAGTAAGAGAAGTGGGTGTGGAGAGTGGGTGAATGAGTGAGTGACCAGATGAAAAGTGAATGATGAGGCGAAGAATTAGTGAGCGAGGGGGGGAGGGATGGAGGGAAAGGGAAAAATGAATGATGAGGTAGGTAGGTAGGTAGGTAGATAGGTAGGTAGGTAGGTGGGTGAGTAAACGGTAGAGAGTGGATGATGAGAGGGATGAATATGAACCAAAAGGGTGAGCGAGTGAGGAGAATGGAAGAAAGAATGATGTAAATGTGTTGTAAGAAAAGGGCGTGTGGAGTTGGTAAGGGTGAGTGACAGAACAGTGAGAGAGAGAGAGAGAGAGACAGAGAAATTAAGAAATGAGTGATAGGGAGTGTTTAATTTGGAACTATCAAAGCCTCTACAACAACCTACTTCGTTTCAAACACTATTACACAGCCATTTATTTATTAACCTATTTATTTATTTACTTATACATGTCCTCAATTAATATATCCAATTTTTAACACAATACCCAGCGACGTTTAAAACAAATAATTTTCCCATATACTTCCTGCTGCTCCACTCAATCATCATCCTATGCCTTCCTTCTGTCATCGAAAAACTGTTATCAATTCACCTGTCAGTCACTCTCTCTCTCTCTCTCTCTCTCTCTCTCTCTCTCTCTCTGCCTTCATCAGATTACTACTATCAGTCCACCTGCCAGTCACAAGGCCTATAAATTACCTGCCTCTCCACACACACAGATACTGACCTAGATAATAATACGCGCAGAGCTTATACTGCCAATCTCTCCTTCCCTACTGACGATCCTCCTCCTCCTCCTCCTTTCCACCTGTCCGTCTGTCTGTCATGTCTGTCTCCTCCTCGTCCTCCTCCTCATTCTACTTGTCTTCAAATCCTCTCCTATCTGTTTCTCCTCTCCTGTCTCTCGTGCCCTCCTTCTCCCCCTCCTCCTCTCCACTTATCAGTCCCTCTCTCTTGTCTGTCCTCCTCCTCTCCTCCTCCTCCTCTCTTTCCCTGTCTCCTGTCAGTCTTCCTCATCACCTGCCTAAACACACACGTGATACTAACCTAGATAGCAATACAGTGATTACATACCTCTCCTACTCTCTGTGTTTTCCTCTCCCTTATTATCTCTCTTCCTCCTCCTCTCCATCTGTTTCTCTGCCTCACCTCGCCTGTTCTCTTCCTAATTTTCTGTAACAATATAAGGAGAAAGATAAGGACAGCAAAGAAGGCTCTCCCCCACCCACCGAACCCTCCCAACTGAACCAACAGGAAAAAGTGAGAAAGAACACTACGAAAAAAAAAAAAAAAGAGGACAATTTATACAAAGTGCTGAAATTGAAAAGTGACAATCATTATGAGAGGTGAAACGGAGAAAGAATTAGTATCGATTATCAGGACTTTCTTCAACCAACCCTTACTTGTCATAAGCTTATCTAGCCTATGTTGAAAAGCTCTACGTGGAAGGGGCAGCAACCACAGTTCAATCACTAGGTAGCTTATTCCATACGTCCACTACTGCCAAACCAATTTCTACCAGTTTCCTTACTAAAACGGCATTTACCTAGTCTGAACCCATTTGTTCGAGTTCTATACGCTCGCTTTAAGTACCTAATACCTCGCTTCGTTATTACCTTCATCCACTTAAACACCTCAGTCAGGTCTCCCCCAACTCTACGCCTTCCTAGTGAGTGCAAATGTAATCTTTTCAGTCTGTCCTCTTATGTCAACCACCATCGTAGTTTATTGCATGCCTCTTTATACGACGCTAATTATGATGATGATGGTGGTGATGGTGATCCTCCTCCTCTTCCTCTTCCTCCTCCTCCTCCTCCTCCTCCTCCTCCTCCCCCCCTCCTCTTTTTCTTCTTATTCACTGTGTCCTATTTCTTGTTTTCTTTGTGTCTTGGTGTATGTGGTCTTGATGTAACCCAAGTCATCCCAGGTCAGGTCACTCCTCCTTGACCCCCGCTCTCGCTCTCTCTCTCTCTCATATATGTACAACTACCTACCTACCTACCTTCCTACCTACCTACCTACCTACCTACCTACCTACCTATCCATCCATCCATCCGTCAATCTGTCTATCTCTACCTATCCATCTATATTTATCCATCTATCTATCTATACCATATGAAACATGCATTATTATTTATTCCCTACATACCTACCTACCTACCAACCAGCCTACCTATCTATCTATCTATCTATCTATCTATCTATCTATCCATCTATCTATCCACACCCCTGTTTCACCCCAGTACTGACGCTGAAACAAAGTGAAACATGCATCCTTATTCACACCAGCTATTTTTTCCTTGACCTATATTCCTCTCTCTCTCTCTCTCTCTCTCTCTCTCTCTCTCTCCATTCCTCTCCCTCCCACCTCCGCTTTTCCTGTTTATCTTAATCTTTATCTAAATCCTACTCCTCCTCCTCCTCCTCCTCCTCCTCCCCTCTTCTCTTCTCCCTCCTCCTCTTCCTCCTCCGTTTCCTCTTCCTTCCTTCCTTCCTCCTCCTCTTCCTCCTAAACCACTGCATTCTTAAAATTCTCCCGCCAATCTGTTTCCGGCGTTGTCTCTCTCTCTCTCTCTCTCTTTCTCTCTCTCCCTCTCTCTCTCTCTCTCTCTCTCTCTCTCTCTCTCTCCTTGGTTCTCAGACCATTGTTTTAATACAAGCCTCATCCACCACTCTTTTCTCCACTCTCCACCCCTTCTCTCCACCATCTTTTCTCTCCACTCCTCCACTCTAACTTCTCTCCACCATCTTTCCTCCACCCAGTTCTCTCTCCACTCTTTCCACTCTTTAAATCTTATCTCTCCACTACTCTCCTCCACTTCTCCACTCTCTTCCTCCACTCTCCACTTCACTCCCCTCTCTACTCCACCTTCTTTACTCCTCTCTCCACTCCACTACTCTCCCTCCAACTTTCCCTCCTTCTCTCCACCCCACTACTCTCCCTCCAACTTTCCCTCCTTCTCTCCACCCCACTTCTCTCCACTCCTCCACCTCTCCACATTCACGTCTAGGGCTCAGGTTATCTCCTTATCCACCTGACTTGATCCACACACACACACACACACACACACACACACACACACACACACACACACACACACACACACACACACACACACACACACACACACACACACACACACACACACAGTCACAATCAACATTCCTCTTCTCACCTTTCATTACTCACTCGTGTGTGTGTGTGTGTGTGTGTGTGTGTGTGTGTGTGTGTGTGTGTGTGTGTGTGTGTGTGTGTGTGTGTGTGTGTGTGGGTGGGGGAGAGGGAGAGAGAGAGAGAGAGAGAGAGAGAGAGAGAGAGAGAGAGAGAGAGAGAGAATAGTCACCCACATCCTTTGCTGTCCTGAACAATGATGTAGATTAGTCTCTCTCTCTCTCTCTCTCTCTCACACACACACACACACACACACACACACACACACACACACATCCAGACTGGCGCCAAGGCACCAAATCCTAGGCAGCCCCAACCTGATAATTATAAACCCTAATCATACACGTAAATTTCTCCCTACCAATGTGAGATATCTTTAAACCCACGTGAGCTATCTTTAACCCAGACTCTCATTAGCCCACCTGGAACGATTACACCTATATTATTGATTTATTTTACACCAGCCGTGTGTGTGTGTGTGTGTGTGTGTGTGTGTGTGTGTGTGTGTGTGTGTGTGTGTGTGTGTGTGTGAATGAAAGAAATAACCTCAACCTCCCACATCTTGCCTTCTCAACCTTGGACTGACTTGAGGAGGAGGAGGAGGAGGAGGAGGAAGTGGCAAAGGAGGAGGAAGTGGCGAAGGAGGAGGAGGAAGTGGCGAAGGAAGAGGCGGAGGAGGAGGAAGAGGAGGAGGAGGAAGTAGAGAAAGGGGAGAATTAAATAGTTACAAACCACACGATCTTGCGGTCCAGACGAGAGAGAGAAAGGGAGAGAGAGAGAGAGAGAGAGAGAGAATTTGAACCGGGCTGGAACAAAGGAAGAAAAAGAATCTGGAGAAAAAAGGAGAGAAAAAGAAGAGGCGAAAATAAAGAAGAGAAATAAGGAAGGAGGAATATTAAGGAAGACAGGAAGGGAGACGAAGGGGACGATAAAAGGGAGGAGGCAAGAGACAGCGACGAAAAAGAATATATTAGAGAGAGAGAGAGAGAGAGAGGGGGGATTAGCCAGAGTACGGATCAGTCATTTCCCGGTTTTTCCCCATTCTCTCTCTCTCTCTCTCTCTCTCTCTCTCTCTCTCTCTCTCTCTCTCTCTCTCTCTCTCTACGTCAGTCAGATGTAGAGCACTTTCGTTTAAATTCTATCTTATCTCAAGCATACACATCCTGTTTAGTTTACATGTGAACGTTTTGTGTGTGTGTGTGTGTGTGTGTGTGTGTGTGTGTGTGTGTGTGTGTGTGTGTGTCCTGCAAAAGTTATCGATTTCTTACTCCGTGCCACGCCCACGCCCACACCAGCAGACTGACCCATTTCGAACCAACTAAAAACCACTAGTTTCGAAAAATCGGACACTAAACCCATGGATTTCAAAATTTTATATGGAATGTGTAAGAATATCGAATTTTTTCTTCTATAAACTTCTCTTGCAAACCGATTATTATTTCCCCCATTTCTGTGTCTGTATTAGGCATCCACTCAGGTCAGGTCAGGTCACACTAGGTTATATTGTGCTGTGTTTCATATGCAGTGCTGTGCTGTGCTATGCTACACTATGCTATGCTATGTTGGGTCTGATTAGGTTAGGTTAATTTAGTTAGATCAGATTACATTATTACTGATCTGCAAGAGAAATGTATAGCGCAAAATTTTCCTCATTCGACATGTTACCTATCAACAAATTACAATGTTGAAATCCACGAAAATATTGTCCTACAGATTTACCAATAACTTTAACTCCCTACCCTTAAAGAGTTAAGGTCTATAATTATTATCGTCTGTTGTATAATAGAGGCTATTTGTTTGTGGCCACCCTTTACGGGATTAAGGCGTCTGGCAATAGATAGTATAATAGTGTTTGATGACTGTTCCATAACGTTTGATACTGTGTTCCATGAGTTGCATAAAACGTTCCACACGTGTTCCGTAAGTGTTAAGTGTTCAGGATGTGTTGCATTAAAGTATTATGTAGATGTTCCACCTGTTGCATCAAACGCTGCATAAGTGTACCGTTAAGTGTTGAAGTGTTGGTGTTGCATAAAAGTATTCTCCATCAATGTTGCATTAAGTGTTCCGCCAAGTGTTACGTGTTGCACAATGTCAAGCTTGCAATCGCTCGTCGCCTCATGGTTCCTTTTAAGGGTGACCTGCCCGGCACAATTTCACAACCTCACACTCAAACTCCATGCTTCGAGGCGGAGGAGGAGTAGGAGGAAGAGAGGAGGAGGGGTGAAGGAAGAAGGGTATAGATGATGAGGGAGGAGGAAGAGGAGGAGAAGGAGTGAAGGAAGAGGGGTATAGGAGACGAGGGAGAGGAGGAGGAGTAGCCTAGGAGGGTGAAGCAGGAGTGGAGGAAGAGAAGAAAATAGGAAGAGGAGGAGGAGTGAAGGAAGAGAAGAAGGAGTGAAGGTAGAGAGGTATAAAAGATGAGGAAGAGGAGAAGGAGTAGGAGGGTAAACATGAGTGCAGGAAGGGAAGAAGAGGAGGAAGAAAGAGGAGAGGAGGAGGAGTAGAGATGAAGTACGAGGGAAGAAGAGATGCAAGAAGTGAGGGGAGAGAGAGAGAGAGGAAGGGTATAGGAATGAGGAAAAATGGGAGGGGGGGTGGTAGTGAGGGAAGACGGGGGTAGTGAGGGAGGACGGGGGGAGTGGAGGACTATGATATAACAAGGAGATGAAGAAGTGGAGGAGGGAGAGAGATAAAATGAAGAGAGAAAAAAGAGGAGGAGCAGGAAGAGAGGAATAAGGGAAGAGGAGGATATAAGAGGCTGAAGGAGTCTTTGGCGTCAAGCACTGGCACATTAAAAAAATAAATAAATAAATAAAAACTATACAAATGTCAAAAAAGATGGAATCATTTTTTTGGGGGGGGCTGGTTCAGACTCTACTACACATACATAATATTCCATTTTAAAATTTTCATAGAACCCCCCAAAATTTTTTCTTAAGTCCCCAAAAAATTTTCCAAAGGGCCCAAAACTTTACCTTATGTCCCCAAAATTTTCCTAAGGGTCCCCCAAAAATTTCCCAAAGCCCCAAAAATTTTCCTAAGGGTCCCCAAAATTTCCCAAGTCCCCAAAAATTTCCCTAAGTCCCCAAATTTTCCTAAGTACCATATGTTAGAAGGCTGGGGAAAAAATCACACGAAATCATGACCTTCCCTACCCTCATCTAACCCACTCTGACCCAGCCTAACCTACCTAACCTTTCACCAGCCTTTTCTAACCTAATCTAGGCACTATTTAGTTTTCCTAGACCTTCCCAGACCCATCCAGTTGCCAGGTAATAGGTTTCTGTAATAATCACCACCTCCTCCTCCTCCTCATTTTCCAACCTCCTGGAGAAAGGCTGCACCTCGCCCATTTAATATTCAGCTATTAACGTAGTCTTCTATGACGTATCTGCCTTGAAACGAATCTATCCCCACACACACACACACACACACACACACACACACACACACACACACACACACACACACACACACACACACACACACAAAGCACAGCAATGACCCACGCCTGTAATACAAACACAACAAAAAGACCCATTACATGCAAATATCCTCGTAATTAACTCAATTTCCCCCATTCAAACATCCACTCAAACACCACAACAAACGGGGATAATACCGAGATTTATGAGTTTCAAGTGACACACGTACGCCAGACCGGAAACACACACACACACACACACACACACACACACACACACACACACACACACACACACACACACACACCACACACACGTCACCCGTCTTTTTCTATATATGTGTATCTACTTATATACACACACACACACACACACACACACACACACCGGAAACGTACGCACACAACAAAGCCGCTTTTAACTACCTTCCACCACCACCATCCGTCACATTATTATTATTATTATTATTATTATTATTATTATTATTTCTATTCCGGTTAAGCTTCCGTTGTGCTGAGAGAGAGAGAAAGAGAGAGAGAGAGAGAGAGCGGGTCGTGACTTAGACTACAAACAATCTTGCACGGGAATTATATTTTCACGATCAGGGAGAGAGAGAGAGAGAGAGAGAGAGAGAGAGAGAGAAAAGATAGGGAAGAAAAAGGCAAGGATAGAGAAGAAAGAAGGCAAAGACAGAAGTGGAGGAGGAGGAGGAGGTAAAAATAGGAAGATTAAAGAAACTGGGAGAAAGAAATAGAGAAAGAAGAAAAGAGAGAGAGGATGGGAGGGAGGAGAAAGCGAGGGATGGAGGAAAAATGGAGGGAAAAAGAATTAGGAAGAAATACGTCTATCTATCTATCTATACTGCCATACGCCTTCATCCCGTAAGGGGTGGTCACAAACAAATCGCCTCCATGTCGCCCTGTCCCCCGCCATTTTGCTGCCCTCCTCTCCAGCTCACACCCCCCCTTTCATATACCTCTCCATACCATCCCTTCACAGAGGAAAATGCGTAAAAGGAGGAAAATCAACAGGTCATGGAGAAAAGAGGAAATAAATCGCTAAGTAACATGGATTACGATTGCGTGGTACTTATTAAATACGAAATATGACAAAAAAAGGGTAAAAAATATGAGAAGAAAATAGAGGAAAAAGAATGATATGAAGAAAGAAGGTAAACTAAGTCGCTAAGGAAGAGGTGTTGCGATACTGTGATTTGGAGAAAGAAGGGAAAAACTTTGACAGGAATGAAAACAGCAGGAAGCAAAAAGTGGAGGAAAGGAAAACACTGGAGAAGGAAAAAAAAGCAAGAAGAATTACGAATAAGGAGAGAAAATACATAAGAGGTATGAGAGAGAGAGAGAGAGAGAGAGAGAGAGAGAGAGAGAGGCCTTGAGAGACAGTGGTCATTATCAAAGTTTAATTACAGTATGATAGTCTCCACGATACACACACACACACACACACACACACACACACACACACACACACATACACACACACAAAAGTATAATTACCTTCCAATTATACGCACAGCGTGGTTTCATGCATCCTGCACACACACGCACACGCGCACACACACACACACACACACACACACACACACACACACACACACACAACATTTTTTTTTCTTCAGCTCACTATTTCTACTTCCATATGCTAATTTTCTCTCTCAAACTCCCCATCCCTCCACCCCTCCTATCCCCACCTCCCCATCCCTGCACCCCTCCTGTCCCCACCTCCCCATCCCTCCACCCCTCCAATCCCCACCTCCACCCACCAGTCCCCCACCAACACTCCCTCATCCTCCCCCCTCCACCTCAACACCTACACATCACTGCCTCAAGGTCGACATCTGGTACTCCTACAAAAACTCCAGGTAGGTCTCTCTCTCTCTCTCTCTCTCTCTCTCTCTCTCTCTCTCTCTCTCTCTCTCTCTCCAATTAGTGATCGCCACGCCTGAGTGATTAAGGTGATGCACGTGTTCAACTCTCTCACTCACTGACTTCCTTATAAAAACAAATGACAAGATACGGTTTATTTCAGAAAAAGTTAAACTGTTTTTTAATGAGAGAAAGAGAGAGAGAGAGAGAGAGAGAGAGAGAGAGAGAGAGAGATGAATTATGTATGGAGGTGCAAGGAAGTGGGGCTGCATTTAATTCTCAACCTGGGTGTCGAAGTATTGGTTCGGCCCTACAGGTGTTGTGAAAGCGATCTAATGGTGTGTGTGTGTGTGTGTGTGTGTGTGTGTGTGTGTGTGTGTGTGTGTGTGTGTGTGTGTGTCAACGATTATATGACAACAACAACGATGATGATGATGATGATGATGATGATAATTACCTCCACCATTTCCACACCACCATCCATACCACAACTACCACTAACAAGCCAACACCCATTACCACAATCGTTGTTAGCATCACCGTGCAACCACCATCACCACTACTGCCATCATCATCACCATCATTATCATCATCGTCGTCGTCGTAGTCATATAAACA
This sequence comes from Coenobita brevimanus, assembly GCF_032717465.1. Taxonomy (NCBI): domain Eukaryota; kingdom Metazoa; phylum Arthropoda; class Malacostraca; order Decapoda; family Coenobitidae; genus Coenobita; species Coenobita brevimanus. Next base: position 1,201,145 of record NC_137061.1, on the reverse strand, counting down.
TTATCACACACACACACACACACACACACACACACACGGATGTTTGTATGGCTAGGCAGTGCATCCGCCCGGTTATATCAGTGCCACCAAGTGAAGGCGCCCCCGTCACCAAAATACAGCATTACGGTTACAAAACCGAATTATGGGTACAAAAATACAGAAAGGAAATAGGTGTGTAATTTAGGAACGAACATGTAATTACAGATACAATTGTGGTGTGTGTGTGTGTGTGTGTGTGTGTGTGTGTGTGTGTGTGTGTGTGTGTGTGTGTGTGTGAGACAATGAAGATAAGCAGTTGAGAAAAAACCTTAAACGGCGTCTATTAAATTCTTGCTCTCTCTCTCTCTCTCTCTCTCTCTCTCTCTCTCTCTCTCTCTCTCTCTCTCTCTCACTACACACGCAGCACACCATTCACAATTGTTATATTTCGAAGAGGAGAGGAAAAAAGACATTGGTTTAGTTTCGGCAGGCAAGGTCAGTGAAGGTGTGTGTGTGTGTGTGTGTGTGTGTGTGTGTGTGTGTGTGTGTGTGTGTGTGTGTGTGTGTGTGTGTGTGTGTGAGAGAGAGAGAGAGAGAGCTGTTGCTGGGGGAGGCTTGCTGGCCGTTGCTCTATAAAACTCTAGGAAAGAAAATAAAAAACACAGTACACGATTAATAGAAGAGAGAGAGAGAGAGAGAGAGAATGTATATACTTTGTAAGTACTTTTATGCCTGCGTATATGTTTGCATGTATACGTTTGCTTACGTACATGTAAGTATACATCTGTATGTCTAGTAATGTAAATATGTGCATGTCTGTGTGTATCTATGCATGCTTTTATGAGTATCGTATGTGTTTGCATGTAAGTCTGTATGTATGATGGTAAGTAGGTATTAATGTATTGGGTTGGGTGTATATGTAGGTAGGCATGCATGTCCGTACGAAGGTAGGGAAGTAGGTAGTGAAGCAGGTAGGTAGGTATGTCAGTAGGTAGGTGGGTATGCGTGTACACGTATATGATTGATTGTGTGTACGAATGTATGTATGTACGTACGTAAGAGTATGTACAGGTAAGAGTACACACCTGCCTAATTACCTGCTATTCAATGACCCCTCCTACAACACCTGTCCGGCACGTGTCTGCCATGTGACCCTAATTTACTCCACTCACTCCAACCTGGCTCAGTTTTCCCTCTCACTTGATTCCCGACTCCTAGCAATAGATTAACACTAAAAAATGGTGCTAGTCACGAAGAAGAGCACCGGAACCGAAAATTATAGAACTGGATAGACAGGTAAAAAGATACCGACAGGGAGATGAATTTAGAAACGTATAGGAGAGAGAGAGAGAGAGAGAGAGAGAGAGAGAGAGAGAGAGAACCACGTAATCATATCTCACCTGATATGTTTAATGTCAGATGTGGTGAGAGGATGAGGAGGAGGAGGAGGGGGGAAGGAGGGGAGGAGGAGGAGGAAGAGGGGGGAAGGAGGGGAGGAGGAGGAGGAGGAGGGGGGAAGGAGGGGAGGAGGAGGGGGGAAGGAGGGGAGGAGGAGGGGGGAGGAGGAGGAGGAGGGGAAGGAAGAGGAGGAGGAGGAGGAAGACGGAACTAAAGGGGGAGAGAAAGGAAAGATGCGATAAGAAACGAGAAGGGCAAAGAAGAAAGAGGGAGTGTGAGGAGGAAGAAGAGGAGGAGGAGGAGGAAGAGGAGGAGGAGAAAGAGGAAGGGGCAGCAAAGAGGAGGAAGAGGAGATACAAATATACAGCAGACAATGTAAGGGGAAAGGAAGGGGAAAGGAAGGGGATAGGGGGAGGAGAAGTATTACATGATGAGGGAGGGGGAGAAGAAGGAGAGAGGCTGAGAGGAGATGATGCTGAGGAAGAAGGAAAAATAAGGAGGTGGGGAGGGAATTAAAAAGAGGGAGGGAGAGGAGAGGTAGAGGGATAGGATGAGAAGAGACGGAGGGGGAGAAAGAAGAGAGGGGGAGAAAGAAGAGAGGGGGAGGTGGAAAGACAGACGGATGTGTAGGGGAGGAAGGAAGAGACAGGGAAGAAGAAGGGGGGAGACAGGAAATAGGGGAGGGGAGGGGAGGAAGAGGGGAAAGGGGGAGGAAGAGGGGAAAGGGGGAGGGGAGAGGGAAGGATGAGTCGAAGAAGGAAGAGGGATAGAGAGGACGAGGGAAAAAAGAAGACATAAGAGGAATGGGAGGAAGGGGGGAGAGGAGGTTGGGGTGTGAAAGTGTGAAGGGTGAGGGGTTAAGGAAAATGACACCCTATTTATGGAGAGAGAGAGAGAGAGAGAGGTTCATGTTGCTATGCATGATGATAGTGGGGTGACTAGACTAGACTCTCTCTCTCTCTCTCTCTCTCTCTCTCTCTCTCTCCAGTATTTTACTTTATCACTCTCCTTCTTTCTAATGCCTTCATATCTTCTTCCCTCATTCCCCATCATTCTTTTCTCCCTCCCTCCCCTCCCCATTTCTCTCTCCCACTCCTACCCCTTCTCTCTCTCCGTCCCCAGGGCACACACACACACACACACACACACACACACACACACACACACACACACACACACACACACACACACACACACACACACAATACTGAAGAGAGAGAGAGAGAGAGAATCACCTGACGTATGTATCGAGGTGACCTTGGCATAGATTTACTCTTTTTCGTTTTTTACGTTATAAAACACGCGCACTGTCTTTTGCTTACGAACTCACACTCGCACCCCTATCCTGCTCCTCCCCCTCCCCTCCCCCTCATCATCATCGTCAGCATCATCATCATCATCATCATCAGTAGCAGCAGCATCACAACCATCATCATCATACACATCATCATCATCATCTACAGTTTCTCCAACATCATCATCATCGTCATCATCATCATCATCATCATCATCATCATCTACAGTTTCTCCAACATCATCATCATCGTCATCATCATCATCATCTAGTCTCTCCATCATCATCATCATCATCATCATCATCATCATCATCATCATCAACTACAGTCTCTCCATAATCATCATCATCATCATCATTTACAGTCTCTCACAAAAACTTTCAAACACAACACACACCTCCCCTATTTCCTTATCCTTCATAGTTAAAAGAAATCTTAGTAACGAAAAGGTATCAACCTTACGAATTTCTGTGATCCTGTGTGACCAGCTAGACATTAAAGGAATAAAGAAAATATGATAAAGAAATACAAAAATTATAAACGATATAAACAGATGTGAATAAAAAAAATAAGAGGAAAAATACCATAAAGATAAACACCTTAAATAAATAAATACAAGAGAAAAATAAAATAACAATTAATTAATTATATCAAATAAGGAAAATTCAAAAAAAAATACAGGAAAAAATACCATAAATAAAAAAATACAATTAAAAAAATAAAAAAATACAATAAATTAATTATCTGATTTAAATATATACAATAAAGTTAAAAAAAATACAATTAATTAAATCTAATACAAAAAAAATAATATATCCTCTTTTCACCTTAACTTGGCCCAAATTTACCAGCTCCCATCTTGAAGGCCAAGTTGTTTTAACATTAGATTAACAACAGATTCTTATGCTAGTCACGAGGAAGTGCTGTGGAAAGTAAGTAGGGCCTTAGCATTGTTTTCTGTTAGTGAGCTGTAACATTAACACTGTAATTATTATGCTGGTCACGAAGAAGTGCTATGGTAAGGCTGTAAAGCTGTAATATCCTCTTTCTTTTACTATTGACAAACGTGATAGATGCAAAACAATAATGTAATACTTAAATACTATGCTAGTCACGAAGAAGTGTTATGGACAAGATGTAGTCGTAGCAAAACTCTGGTCAGCGAACTGTAACACTTAATACCTGAATAAGATGCTAGTCATGAAGAAGTGCCATCGAAAGGGCATATTACATGTATTACTCTGCCTCTGAACTGTCAACAACAGATTAACACCAGAATATGATGCTCGTCACGAAGAAGTGCAATGGACAGACAGTATAATGTAGTACTGCCTCTTTCGGCTAATAAATTTTAACATTAGAACAAACACGATGCTAATCACGAAGAAGTGAATCTGGTCCAAGTTAAGGTGAAGAGTATAACGTCATACTGAACATACCTATAGCAGGGAACCGGTCAACGCGTGGCACAACTCCTACCTCCGAACCTGGAAAAGAAACAGAAGGGAATTAAGAAGTATATTGGTTATGTTTTCACTGGAGGGAACTGGGCAAATCACACATTTAATATACCGGGTTGTGGTTACGTAATTGGTGTGGCTTGAGGTAGGAATCAGTCTCCTTGGTTACTATGGTAGAGAGAGAGAGAGAGAGAGAGAGAGAGAGAGAGAGAGAGAGAATGAATTTGTGTGTGTGTGTGTGTGTGTGTGTAAGAACGTATATATATGGAAGAATGTATAGCAGTGTAAATGTATAAAAAATGTATATATATATATGAATGTCCATGGTCTCCAGTCGTGAGGTTTGTGGGGGTATTATGATGATTGCCGCCCTGGTCTTGCTGTGTGTAATGGTGTACGTGGGTTGGTCAAGGACGCGGGGGAAATCAAACTGGTTGGGCGAGAGGATGGTGGGAAACAAGAGAGGAGGGAGGGAGGGGAGGGGAGGGGTGTGTGTGGGTGTGGGGGTGGGAGTGTGTGTGTGTGTGTGTGTGTGTGTGTGTGTGTGTGTGTGAGGGTGTGATTTAAATGAGAAAAAAGATGAAGAATTATGTTAAGAAAAAATATGAGAAATGAGGATGGACAGAGAAGAAAAACATGACACAAGGAAGGTCAAACTTAAGAAAAGGAGGAGGAGGAGGAGGAGAGGAAGGAGGAGGAGGAGAAATTGGGGAGGAGGAGGAGAAATTGGGGAGGAGGAGGAGAAAAAGAGGAAATCATCATCATCATCATCATCATCGTAAGGGACACTAGCAAAGAAAACTTACTTTAAAACGAGTAAAAAGACAAGAAAAAAAACAGGGGCGAGTGAGTGAAAGGAACTGAAAGCGAATGAGACAAAAACAGAATGTGAGAAAGTGGTAGGCAATGAAGTGGCTGTGGAGGAGTGAAAGGGAGAGAGAGAGAGAGAGAGAGAGAGAGAGAGAGAGAGGATAGTGCAACCTGTTATGTACCCTTAGGCTCCTGGGATCATCCGGGAGTGTCCCAATGTTACCGGGAAGTCCCTAGCCTCCCTATCCTTGCCTCTCTCTCTCTCTCTCTCTCTCTCTCTCTCTCTCTCTCTCTCTCTCTCTCTCTCTCTACCCTTTCTTTTAAACCCTTCCCTTCACCGTCCCACCCACCCTCATCCCATCCCATCCCCTCCTCCCTTTCCCGGTTCCCACTTTCCAATCTCCTCCTCCCTCTCTCCCTCTCCATTTTAACCTCTCCCTCCCCCTCGCCGTCTCCTCCCTCTCCCCTCCTTCACAGACACACCCACTCCATCTTTCTCTCCTCCCTTTCCCAATCCCTCGCTCCAAAACACATCCATTTTTGAGATTTCCTCCAGTTGTCACACTTCACTACCCTAACAGTCCAGCTCAGACCTACGCTGCTGTTACTACTACTACTACTACTACTACTACTACTACTACTTCTACTACTACTTCTACTACTACTACTACTACTTCTACTTCTACTACTACTACTACTACTACTACTACTATCCAAACAGGCCAGCTCCTAGTCCACATTTAACGGGCTAGCTTTCTCCACTCAAGCTTAGGGGATCTAATTTCTTGCCACGATGTTTTTGTGATGTCCGCCATCCCTTCACATTCTCTAAATTGCTAAGTCTAGGGTGAAGTAGAGGTCCCCCAGTCTCTCTCTCTCTCTCTCTCTCTCTCTCTCTCTCTCCCCCAGACGATTTTATTCAGCACAGGAGCTACATCGAACTGGAGGGCTTTGCTACAGCCTTCATTAACCCCTTCACTACGAGGCATCTTCTAAGGTGAATAAAATTGCCTGGAGATAAATATAGCCTTAAACCCTCAGGCTGAAGGTGTTACAAGGCTACACACACACACACACACACACACACACACACACACACACACACACACACACACACACACACAATTTACCTACATTTACCTCGCTCTAATCCTGCTTACTACGACTGTAAATACGACTAGGTAAAACACTCACGCACACACACACACACAGGTGTCCCCTAATTGGGCAAGAGTGACCTTGACCTTCAGGCTGTCAAAACACCTTACCTGCGCTCGCTCGCTCTCTCTCTCTCTCTCTCTCTCTCCAAATTTATCTAGACTCCTGCCTCCCCCTCTTACATGTCCCCTCCTACTCTTCTTGACCATCTCCCCATCCCTTCCTTCCCTCCTCCGTCATCCATCTTCTCTCCTTCCGTCTCTCCTGCCTCCTCCTCCTCCTCTTCCATCCCTTCCTCTCGTATTATATGCCTCATGTCCCCTCCTACTCTTAATCCTCTTTCCTTTTCCCTCCCTCCCTTCCCTCCCCTCCTTCCTCCTCCTCCCCCTCCCTCCCTCCTCCATGGGCAAACCCCAACTCTTCCCCCAACCATAACATGCATTCCCTGAAACAAACTGGACTGCTCTGAAAAACAACTATGAAGAAATCCGGCTAGTAACAAGATAAAAGGGTACAATTTGTGTGTGTGTGTGTGTGTGTGTGTGTGTGTGTGTGTGTGTGTGTGTGTGTGTGTGTGTGTGTGTGTAATCCTGAAAGGCCTGGCCACAGACAAATCACCTTGTCACCCTTTCCTCTCCCGTCTGGCAATCCTTCCTCCAACTCTCTTCAACCTCCCTCATTCCCCATCACATCCTCGGTCTCCCCCTTCCCCTTCCACCTAGCTAACATACTCTCCTAGTCAGTCTCTCAATGTCCATCCTCTCCACATGGCCAAATCATCACAGTCTCTAATAGTATACAGCAAATCCACATCACCTCCACACCACCACCTTTTTTATCAATCCACATAACTAAGAAAAATGAACAATAATCATAACAAAAAGAACACGTAAGAACATTGAGCAACAGATAGATGAAGATAGATTAATAGATATGAGCAACAGATAGATGGAAATAGATTCATAGATATAACAATGTTGAAACACGCAAACGGGGAGAATTGCTTGGGAAATGATGATGGCAATGAGAAGAATAAATGCATTGACACGAATGTGGGTAATTGTGTGTGTGTGTGTGTGTGTGTGTGTGTGTGTGTGTGTGTGAGAGGGGGGGTGGAGGTAGACAAGCAGTAATAGTAGCAGTAATAGTAGTAGTAGCAGTAATAGTAGTAGTAGCAGTAGTAGTAGCAGTAGTAGTAGTAGCAGTAGTAGTAGCAGCAGTAGTAGTAGCAGCAGTAGTAGTAGTAGTAAAATGTGATAGGAGTGAGGATGCTGGGTGGTGTGGATGAGTGCTGAGGGAGAGATACTGATTTGTCAAGTTATCAGAATCCCTGTCACCAGCATGCAGCATATCACTCGCCGCCCCCTACCCACACCCCCACAATATACGTATACCCACCCTAATGCAAGTATAACCACCCTCATAAGTCGTGTGTGTGTGTGCCACTTGCATGTTATTAATTCAAACTATTTCGATATTAAAACATCAAAAAACACGAAAACAGTGTTAAAATATCAGTAAGCAAAACAATTCGCTGAGGAAGAGGTATTACGTGGCCAACTACCTAGACAACGACCCTTCCGCAGTCTCAAGGTAGTTTAAATGGCCGGCGTTAAAGACCAAAGAGGAACATAGTCAAACCATCAATAATATGTAACTCAATCTATTCTTTACATATCCACAAATATCCATACTTAAAGACGCCAGAAAATTATTTAAAATCAAAATAATGGACGAATCTATGGAGAGAAAAAAAAGAGGACATTTAAACCACTGGCAAGTGTGTGAGGTGTGCATTCCTCCGCGAACAAAGTAGTTCCTCTCCCATAAGCTTTTATTTTGCTTAGTACTCATTATTCTCGTGCCTTAAATATTTCTTCTAACAATGTTCATTCCATACGTAATATACAAGGTAATATCAAAGTGCCATTAACATGAATCGGTAAAGGAAGGATGCAACATGCTCTAGTAACAATGGCTGACAGAGTTGGAGAGTTAAATGCCCGAGTTAAAGGGACGAGAATAACACATACCATAGTTAAACCACCAATAACAACCAACTCCATATACTCTCCACATGTTCACAGATAGATATACTTACTTCCAGACCCACGCAGATGAGTAAACGCTGAACAATCGATGAAATTACGGAGTACTTCGCCACACGCAAGGCACCAACACAGGCCGGGAGGAGAGTGTGAGGTGAGGTGAAGGCCGGAAGGTAGCATTTCGTGTGTTCCTCCGCGACCAGAGAGGAGGTCTAATTACTGCCTTCTTCATTATCTTATTTTTCCCATTACAGCGTTTAACAATCCCATACGTTATTACTGTAACCTATAATGATACTAAAAATACACAGAAGACAGAATATAAGAGAAATTAAGGCTCGAATTGTACATAAAACAGGCTAAACCTTCACGTTAACTAGGCCCAGATTTTCGTCGCTTTTCAGGTCATTTCGCGCAGCTCAGTGGCAGAACACAATGCTACGGTTCTCTATCCTCTCCACAACACCTATTCTTGACTAGCACCATATGGGGTTAATTTATCATCAAGATGGAAGGTGGCAAACTTAGGCCAAATTAGAGTATAGAAAATAAAATAAAATAAAAAGAGTAAAGCATACCTAAGTGTGTTGGTCCGCGTAAGAAAGTAGAGCGTGGTGAGGCGGAGCGGGGAGGGCTGACTCGAAGCATGTGAACGACGAGAAGAAATGAAGCACCGGGTCAGTCCTGCTGCACTTCGACTCTGAACCGCGGACGGAGCCCTGTGCCACGCTTCCACTTGACAGATCACATTCTTTGAGTGTGCGCGCGTCTTTACGTGAACAAGTGTTAAGGAGCACAGACCATAAGACAAAAGAGGCAATACTAAACAATAAATTCTGCCATGGTCGGGTCTTCTAGCATTTTATTCCGACTAACCGCAGACTTTATCAAACCTAGTGTCTTAATGGCTGTATTGTTAAACTCCACTTATTTTGGCATTTAACGGGCTACATAATTAACCTTAGAGGAGGTTTTTCGTAGTGAAGGGGAAGCAAAAATAACCGGGGGACACTAAAATAACCACTCCGTTTTCCGTCGTAAAAGAATACTCAAAAGGACTCATTTTCTTCTATTAACGCTGAGAGAGAGAGAGAGAGAGAGAGAGAGAGAGAGAGAGAGAGAGAGAGAGAGAGAGAGAGGTGGGGGGGTAAGAGCAGTACAGCATGAGCGAGAGATCATAAAATAGCAAAAAAAACATTGGATTCGACAGGAGTGAAAGGTGATGATTACAGAGAAGTCAGGGAGAGAGGTGACAAAAAAAAGGTAGACAGGAGAGGTGACAGACAGGCACACAGGGGAGACAGACAGACGGATAGGCAGGAGAAAGACGGGAGAGGAGAGGTGCAATGTAAGGAGAGAAACTGCACAAGGAATGACATTACCATAACATAAAGACAAAATACAAAGACAGCAATATGATGGTGAGAGAGATGACAGACAGGGGTGACAGACAGGCAGACAGACATGAGACAGACAGGAGGAAGGGAGGGGAGGAGTGTAATGCAAGGATCGCAGACAGACAGAGACAGAGAAGACAGGCATACAGACAGACAGGGCAGACAGAAGAAGGGGTGTAATGCAAGGAGCGGAATAGCACGAAAGCGTGACTGGTTGTAATGAACACACCTACTGTTATTTTAAAGGCGGGAATGTGGAGGAGGAGGGAAGAGAGATAAGAAGGAGGAGGAGGGAAGAGAGAGGCGAGGGAGGAGGGGGGAAGAGAGAGAAGACGGAGGAGGTGGAGAACAGGGAGGTAAAGAAGAGAATAGGGAACAGGAGGAGGAGGAGGGAGAGGAATAAGAGTGGAGGATGTGATGGAAGAGGGTGTAAGGAAGCTGGGATGAGGAGAGGAAGGAGAAGTAAAGAGGAAAAAGGGGAGGGAAAAGACAGAGAAGAGAGAAGATTGGAAAAGACAGAGAAGAGGAAGTGGAGGAAGGTAGGAAGGAAGGGTAGATGAGAGAGAAGCAATAAGACATAGAGAGTGGAGGTAAGACTGAGGAGGAGGAGGAGGAGGAAAGGCAGAAAAGAGGAAGTGGAGTTGAAACAGGAAGAGAAAGAGGGGGGGAGATAGGACAAGGAGGCGGAGGAGTAGGATGAATGAAGACAGAATGAAGAGAGACGAAAGACGAGGAGGAAAAGAGAAAGATGGGAGAGGAAAAGGAGGAGGACGAGGAATGAAGGTAAAATGAGGAGAGGGGAGGAGAGAAGAAAAATAGGATGAAAAGAAAAAAGGAAAAGAGGAGAGGAAGAAGAGGAGGAGGGACATACCTACTGATTAATATTACGACTGGATGGACTGGTAGGAGGAGGAGGAGGAGGAGAATAAGAAACTGACAAGAAGAGTGTATATGCGTGAGGTGGATGGGGATAGGGGGACCGACGATGAGGCTGAGAGATGGAGAGGAGACATGTGAGAGAGGGACTGTGAGTTGGAGGAAGGGCAGCCAAATGGAAGGCGACAGGACGACATGGAGGTGATTTGTTTGTGGCCGCCCCTTACGTGATTAAGGCATCTGGCAATATAGAGAGACTTCACTGCTATGGAAAAATGACCAAGACGAGAGAGAGAGAGAGAGAGAGAGAGAGAGAGAGAGAGAGAGAGAGAGAGTGTGTGTGTGTGTGTGTGTGTGTGTGTGTGTGTGTGTGTGTGTGTGTGTGTGTGTGTGTGTGTGTGTGTGTGTGTGTGTGTACCTTGACCAGAGACGGAGGGAGGCGAGACTGTGTGTGTGTGTGTGTGTGTGTGTGTGTGTGTGTGTGTGTGTGTGTGTGTGTGTGTGTGTGTGTGTGTGTGTGTGTGTGTGTGTGTGTGTGACGACCAGAGACAGGGGGAGGCCAGGCAACAAATTCTCTTTAAATACGACAACGTCAGAGGAAGAAAATAAACACGAAAAAAGAGGCAGATAAAGAGAATAAAGAGGAAGAAACAGAAAAATGAGAGAGAGAAAAGAGGCAAAGAGAGAAAAGAATAGAGGAAAAATACAGAAAAAGAGACTAGCAGAGAATGAGAAAGAAAAAAACGAAAAACAGATTGAATGAAACAGGAAATGATAAACAGGAAATAATAAACAGGAAATAATAAACAGGAAATGATAAACAGGAAATAATAAACAGGAAATAATCAACAGGAAATGATAAACAGGAAATGATACAGGAAATGATAAACAGGAAATGATAAACAGGAAATCATAAACAGGAAACGATAAACAGGAAATGATAAACAGGAAATAATAAACAGGAAATGATAAACAGGAAATAATAAACAGGAAATAATAAACAGGAAATAATAAACAGGAAATAATAAACAGGAAATGATAAACAGGAAATGATAAACAGGAAATGATAAACAGGAAATAATAAACAGGAAATGATAAACAGGAAATGATAAACAGGAAATAATAAACAGGAAATAATAAACAGGAAATAATAAACAGGAAATGATAAACAGGAAATGATAAACAGGAAATGATAAACAGGAGAAAGGAAAATTAAATACAGGAAAAAACAGCAAAAAACACATGAGAAGGAAGGAAATTTGAGGAGCAGGAAGAATACGAATGGACGAGAGGGAAGAAGAGGAAGTGAAAAGGAAGAAGATGAAAGAAAAGAAAAGAGAGAGAGAGAGAGAGAGAGAGAGAGAGAGAGAGAGAGAGAGGGGCTGACGCAAGGAGGAGGTGCGTGAGAAATAGTGCAAGAAGAAAAAGGAGAAAAAAAAAGGGGAGGGGGAAATGCAGACAAAAAAAGAAGATATAAAAATAAAGAATATTATTTTTCACGAAGAGGATGTTGCGACGAGGTACAAAAACTGAGAGAGAGAGAGAGAGAGAGAGAGAGAGAGAGAGAGAGAGAGAGAGAGAGAGAGAGAGAGAGAGAGAGAGAGAGAAAAGAGAAGACAATAATAATAAGTTATAAAAAACAAAAAAGGAAGAGGATAAGAATTCACGACGAGGATGCAATGACGGGGTGGACAAGGGAAGAGGTCAGGGGTCAAGAGCACACACAGGCTTTACTTTAAAATATTCTTAAGGTCTGTGTAACGAGGAATCAAGGTCAGGCAGGTGATCAATTAAGGTATCAAGGTCAGGCAGGTAATCAATTAAGGTATCAAGGTCAGGCAGGTGATCAATTAAGGTATCAAGATCAGGCACGTGATCAATTAAGGTATCAAGATCAGGCACGTGATCAATTAAGGTATCAAGGTCAGGCAGGTAATCAATTAAGGTATCAAGGTCAGGCAGGTGATCAATTAAGGGATCAAGGTCAGGCAGGTAATCAATTAAGATATCAAGGTCAGGCAGGTAATCAATTAAAGTATCAAGGTCAGGCAGGTGATCAATTAAGGGATCAAGGTCAGGCAGGTAATCAATTAAGGTATCAAGTTCAGGCAGGTAATCAATTAAGGTAAAGCTAATTAAGGCACTGTTTTCCTGTCATTCAGCTTTTTATAACGTCAATAATCTATGCTATTTCCCCATACATCAATTCCTCTACTGACTTTTTTTCCCAGCGGATCTGTTCTCCCCATTGACCATATATTAATCAGTCACGTCTAACATAATAATAATAATAATAACAATAATTATAATAATAATAATAATAATAATATAATCTTTATTTTAGACTAAATTTTGCATATATTATTTTATGACCCTATTTGAGAGACTATTTGCTCTTGTATACTGTTTATGAGAGACGGGTGTGTGAGCTGGGGGGAGGGCAGCGACATGGTGGGGGACAGGGCGACATGGGGGCGATCTGTTTGTGGCCATCTCTTGTGGAATTAAAGTGACTGGCAATTGATAGATAGATAGACAGAATGATAGACAGATAGATAGTATATTGTTACCCTGTGTACTTACGACGACGATTTATCAGTGCAATGTAAGTGGTTAGTGAAGTGGGCTGCTATCTGAAAGGACGCGAGATCGATCCCAGAAGTTTCCTAATTCTTGGCAATGCAGTTTCCTTACTCGTCTTTATTATTA
>NC_137061.1:1178015-1180515 GCF_032717465.1 Coenobita brevimanus | reverse complement strand
CTGGTTGTAGAAAGGACGGAAGGAAGGAAGGACGAAAAGAAGAAAGGTAGGTATGTGGGTATGCAAGTAGGTTGAGGGAAGGAAGGAAGGAAAGAAGGCAGGAAGGTAGGTAGGTCAGTACGTAGAAGGAAGGAAGGAAGGTAGGTAGGTACTCGTAGGCAGGTACTGTAGTTAAGTAGGTGGGTGGGTGGGTAGGCAAGAAGGAAGAAGAAAAAAGGGGGAGGAAGGAAGGAAGAAGATGGGAAGGCAGGGATGGAAGAAGGAAGGAAGGGAAGAATGTAAGTTAGTCAGCAAGTACGTAATCATGCAGGTAGGTAGGTAGGTAGGTAGGTAGGTAGGTAGGTGGGTAGGCAGGTAGGTAGGTAAGAAGTACATAAGAGCCAGACATTAGTAACCAAGGAGACTGCCGGAAGTGCACAGGCGAGGTACCGGTATACTGATTGCTGAGTTGATTGGCAGGTGAACCAGGTAAAGAAGCAGGTAGGACACGATACTCTCTCTCTCTCTCTCTCTCTCTCTCTCACACACACACACACACACACACACACACACACACACCGCTGGCCTTTCTTAACATCAACTTCATTTATTCTTTCTGCCTCTATTTATGCTTGTTCGTAAAGAGAGAGAGAGAGAGAGAGAGAGAGAGAGAGAGAGAGAGAGAGAGAGAGAGAGAGAGAGAGAGAAAGGGTGTGGTCAGGCAGGGTGTGGCAGGGAAGGAGTTATTATCCTGTGGGTGAAAGTATGTTCTTAGCTGTTATTGAGAGAGAGAGAGAGAGAGAGAGAGAGAGAGAGAGAGAGAGAGAGAGAGAGAGAGAACGTATGAAAATGACTGGTGAGTGACAGACATGTTGCAGTGTGTGTGTGTGTGTGTGTGTGTGTGTGTGTGTGTGTGTGTGTGTGTGTGTGTGTGTGTGTGTGTGTGTGTGTGTGTGTATGTGTGTGTGTGTGTGTGTGTGTCACTCGACCTGCACCTTGAACACACCATCACTCACGCACGACCAATAATTCACACACACACACACACACACACACACACACACACACACACACACACACACACACACACACTGTACGTCTGTCACTCGCTTATACCTACTCTCTCTCTCTCTCTCTCTCTCTTTATGTAATGTCCCAGTCCTTGCATCCACTCTTTTATCTTGCCGTTCACCTTAAATCAACTACACCCCACCTTCCTAAGAGAGAGAGAGAGAGAGAGAGAGAGAGAGAGAACAATCGTACAACACCACATCACATCACACTTCTTATTGATTTCACTACCACACTTACCCACCACACCATACCACAACACCACACTTCTCTGCCACACTACCACACTCCTACCACATTTCCTACCACATCAGTTCCGCAACATCCCACCAGACAGACGCAAAAGCAAGACAAACGAGACATGTTACGTAAAGAGCCTTACAACCGGTCGTGTGTGTGTGTGTGTGTGTGTGTGTGTGTGTGTGTGTGTGTGTGTGTGTGTGTGTGTGTGTGTTTTAGGCCCCAGCAACACGTCCATGACCTAACCCAATATCACGCACACGAACCCCACAAATATGCACGACCGCCTCCACCACCGGATAGAAAACGTACATGTGTGTGTGTGTGTGTGTGTGTGTGTGTGTGTGTGTGTGTGTGTGTGTGTGTGTCTAACCTACCCTCGAATGTAAACCCTTGCGGCCCCATCCACCTAAACCGTCTAGACCCTCTGCACCACCAGGCCTCATCTGAATAAATGGATTAATTAACGCCGACGTCTCCATAAGCGGACGGTAAATGAGAAACTGGTGCATGTTTTCTGCCTAGTTTTTTGGGCAAAGTGTTATACCGTGTGGGTCCAGGAGAAAGGTGACAGACAGACAGACAGATAGGTAGATAGGACAGATAGACAGTTGGACAGATAGGCAGATAGTTAGACAGAAAGGTAGACAGGTACACACATACACAGCAGCAATGTTGTGTGATTCCACGAGAAAGGGTACAGACAGAAAAATAGAGACTAGCAGACAGACAGACAAAGGGGGGAAAGCCAGACAGACAGACAGAGAAAAAGAGACAGACAGATAAACAGATGGATAGATAGATAGAAAGATAAATAGATAGACAAACATAAATAGACAGCAGTGTGTTATGTTGTGTGGTTCCAGGAGAAAGGCTACAATTTCCACCAGTCTGCTTCACTTTCTTTTCTTAAGTGGCCATCGTCTGGGGTTCGGCTAGGCACAGATAGATAGACAGACAGATTGAGATAGATAAACAGAATAATGAAGATAAAAATATAAAAGAATCAAAGGCTAGAAACTCAGACAAACCTTGCATGAAAAAGAAGAAATTGTTAGATATTAAAAGCAACAAGAATATTTTTTTTCCCCAAGTTAAAAATAAAAGATAAACCCGATCATACGTGTGCCATTGAGAAAAACCGTGGCATGAAAAAGCAGAAAGTTTGAGGTATTAAAAGCAGCAAGATTTTTTTATTTTTGGCCAAGTT
>NC_137061.1:1168015-1170515 GCF_032717465.1 Coenobita brevimanus | reverse complement strand
ACGAGATTCACATAGGAAAGAAAAAGTATGAGAGAGAGAGAAAGAAAGAAAGAGAGAGAGAGAGAGAGAGAGAGAGAGAGAGAGAGAGAGAGTCAGGAGGGGGTGTAGGGCCTAGGGCGTGGGTGTGGTTGCAAATTTCTTATATACTCCTAACCCCCCATTCAACTCTTTCTCCACCACCTCTCTCTCTCTCTCTCTCTCTCTCTCTCTCTCCCTCCTCATACTGTCCCTCCCTCCATCCCTCTCCTCCCCACTTTTTTTCTCTTCCTTTCCCTTTCCCTTGTTAATACCATCTCCCTCTCTCACTTCCCCCCTCCTCTCCCTCCCTCTCTCTCTTCTCCATCCACTTCCTCCTCCTCCTCCTTCTCCTCCTCCTCCTCCTTTCTCTCTCCCTTCTTCATTATCCTCATCTCCCTCCCTCCCTTTATCTCTCCCTCTCAATCTCATCACGATCCACTAACTCCTCCCTTCCATCAAACACACGTGCTTAATCCTCTCTCTCTCTCTCTCTCTCTCTCTCTCTCTCAACCCGTTTCTTCACACCACACCCTCTACTGTTCACTCTAGACACCTCAGTGAATGCAATATAAATCGCTTTAAATCCGGTTCGACAGAGGCTGATGATGATGATGATGATGATGATGATGGTGGTGGTGGTGGTGGTGGTGGTGGTGGTGCTGGTGGTGGTATGGATGATGATGATGATGATGATGATGATGATATTTTTTTTATTCATTCAATTAACTGCTGATTATACTTAGATTGCTCCACCAATTCTATAAGAGTGGATATTAGAGAGAGAGAGAGAGAGAGAGAGAGAGAGAGAGAGAGAGAGAGAGAGGAGTGTGTGCACGTGTTTATGTGCGTACGTGCATGCCTGAACGTGTGTGTGTGTGTGTGTGTGTGTGTGTGTGTGTGTGTGTGTGTGTGTGTGTGTGTGTGTGTGTGTGCTACAACTTTCTCTCCTGCAATCTTCCCTTCGTTATTTTCCTCCATCAACATTCCTCCAATCCTTCACAAATACTCATCTCTCTCTCTCTCTCTCTCTCTCTCTCTCTCTCTCTCTCTCTCTCTCTCTCTCTCTCTCTCTCTCTCTCTCTCTCTCTCTAAGCCGGTTTACGACCACCTACTTAAACAGCAGGACTCATTCATAACACACACACACACACACACACTCGATGCTGTTGCTGCTGCTGTTGATGATGATGATGATGATGAATGTTTTACCTCCCGCAATGATGGATGGAGGTTATGTATTCACCCGTGTCTGTCTGTCTGTCTGTCTGCGTACAAAATATCTCAAATATTGTTATCAGATTTATGTTAAAATGGTGGACAGGTGGACAGAGGGTCAAGGAAGAAGTGAGTTAATTTTGAGGTGAATCCGGATGCAGGAATGAAACATGAATTTATTGGCGTGGTGGAGGTATGCGCTCTCTGTGTTTACGATCTGTTGTTAGGACGCCAGGCTCATCTGAAACGTGAACCCGGTGGACTGCAGGCTTAAATTTCCCTTATTTTACAGGCTACCATCCTCCTTTTGGGGTATAATGAGACTCAGGGATGTTTGTATAAGCACACAGCTCCACCGCCCAGTAGAGTCACTGCCACCACATGAAGGCGTTCGTCTCCAGCAGAAATTATACCAAACCAAGACGTTAATCTCGTGCTCAGTGTGCAGGAGTTCTTAGCGTTGATGATGATGATGATGGTAGCGAGGATGATGATGACGATGATGACGGTGAATGGTAATGGTAGGGTCATGGTGGAAGCACAGTAAGAGCATGGCGGCAATTATGCTCTTCATTCAGATAACAGAGCTTGGGAGGGAAGCCTGCACGTGGTGGCACTGGTATAGCCGGGCGGGGGAGCTGCCTGGTTATAAAAATGTCCCTAGTATCACCCTAAAAGAGTATAGTGGACTGGAGAAGGGCAATTTCGGCCTGCACATCACACGACAGCAACAATAAAAAAAATTCAAGCTCAATACACACACACACACACACACACACACACACACACACACACACACACATTATAATGCTGATGAATGTTAACCACATAAGGAAGTTGAACTGCCAAGGTTTCTTTCCTTAAAATCTACACCGTGGACAAGGGTAATCTCCAAGAATATTGTGTGTGTGTTTTTTTAAATACAAATATGTCACAGCACATTTGCCAAATAATATAATAACAGGACGAAGGACACCACTGATAGCTGCACCCACCCTAATCGCATCAACCACCCCAGCACATCTCAAAAGGAATTGTCTTCGGTCACAACCCTCACAAACACCAAACACACCTACGACACACCTACGACACACCCCAATCACACCTCAGACACACTCCAGACGCAACCTACACATATCCCAGATACACACCACACGCAACTCAAACACACCCCAGATGCACAACACACGCATACTCACAAAACTCTACGGTAGCAACTTGCCAGATTTTATCCTTCAAAATTATACAGTGACACAGTTAGGAACAC
>NC_137061.1:1160515-1163015 GCF_032717465.1 Coenobita brevimanus | reverse complement strand
ATCAACCCTCCACCTGTTACAAGACATTACAATACCGTCTGTACCAAGACCTTATCTTTGTATATCTTTGTATTCCTCAGCCGTGTTTGCAAGTAGATAAATGACCTCCTTTTTTGACTTTATTTTTTTCTGTGTTCGTCAGTGATTTTCTTCTGCTTATCTGTCCGCCATGATTACAGCTGGTTGCATAACTGTCTGTACCAGGGCGTTATCTCTGCCTCAGCCACGACTGATAATGGCTAACATCTTCAGAGTACGATCACGCCTGACAGATTTAATCCCTGAACAATATGGTATAATTAACTTTAAAATTAATATCGAGCTTATTATTTGCAATCCACTATTCGCACGACATTACACTGTGTCTCTGGCTGGCTACACACACACACACACACACACACACACACACACACACACACACACACTAGTTTCCCTGCTTTCATAATCGGAGGATTCTACAAGGCGGAAGGAGGGATGGGGAAAAGGAGGAGGAAGGAAGAGGATGGGGGAAAGGAGGAAAGGGGAGAGGAAAGAGGAGGAAAAAGAAGAGGAAGAAAAGAGGTAGAGGAGGAGGAAAGAAGAAGAAAGGAAGAGGAGGAAGAAGGAACGGAGAGGAGGAGGAGGAGGAGGGAAGAAGAACTGGAGGAAAGATGGAGGAGGAAGGAAGATATAAGTAAAACCATCGTCTGCTAAGTACAGGTCGCGTTGTGGATGCGCCCTGAGGTATTTTACTACGAGGGATATTGATGTTCGCCATTACTCAACCCGGAATTATAGAGTCGTGTTTACATTGCGTTGTTTTCCTCTCTCTCTCTCTCTCTCTCTCTCTCTCTCTCTCTCTGCGATTTTATAAAGGTATGCCTACGTGTTATTTTTTCTGGAGAGAGAGATAAACGACTGACAGACAGTGGTGTGTGTGTGTGTGTGTGTGTGTGTGTGTGTGTGTGTGTGTGTGTGTGTGTGTGTGTGTGTGTGTGTGTGTGTGTGTGTGTCTAGACAGGAAGTAACTGGTGAGAAAGTTAGTAAAAGTTGACATACGAAACTGGTGGGAAGAGAGAGAGAGAGAGTGAGAGAGAGAGTATACCCTCAAACTGGCTCCATTATCCTACTCAACCCCACAACACCCACACCCACCCACACACCCACATCTACACCCACTGTCACACCCACACATCCACACTCACACCTACATATCCAAACCCACACCCACACATACACCCAGACACAGACACCCATACCCACACCCACTCCACCCCGCCACACCCACACCCACTGCCACACCCACACCTTCACAACTCTAAGACCCACCTTACCCTTTCTTCAAGCAATCAGTTCACACACACACACACACACACACACACAAACACACACACAATCTTAATCTACCTACTTATCAATCTATCTGTCCATCCGTCCATCGACTCATATATCGATCAATTTTTTCCTCTCTCTCTCTCTCTCTCTCTCTCTCTCTCTCTCTCTCTCTCTCTCTCTCTCTCACGAGCTGCCACTTTCACGTCAATTACCTAACAATCACTCATATTAACTCATTAACGCATTTCCTTAAGTATATATTGAAGTCTACATGTATGTGTGTTTTTGTGTCTGTGTGTGTACGTTTTTTGTGTGAAGCGTATGTGCGTCTGTGTATTTGTGTACATATTGGGTGTTATGTGTGTGTGTAATGTGCGTGTTTGTATGAGTGTGTAATATGCGTGTTTGTATGTGTGCGTTTTGGTCTGTGTGTGCGTTATCATGTAAGTATATGTTTTTGTGCACGTATGTGTGTGATGGGTTTGTGTATATACTGTGTGTTATGTTATTTGTGTGTGTGTGTGTGTGTGTGTGTGTGTGTGTGTGTGTGTGTGTGTGTGTGTGTGTTTCAGGTGACTTTATGTGTGTGTCTAAAATCACTGCAAGTGTTGCGTGTGGGTGTGGTTGAAGGTGACTGCGTGCAATGTGTGCCGTGTATGTGTGTGCGTGCGGTGTGGTGTAGTTGCGTGTGCGTGTTCCGACAATCTTGCAGTTCAAGTTCCTTTCACTTCGCTCCCTCTTCTTGCTTGTGTGTGTGTGTGTGTGTGTGTGTGTGTGTGTGTGAGAGAGAGAGAGAGAGAGAGAGAGAGAGAGTCATATTAACCCACATAACGCAATTGTCTCCCCGGTTACCAAAACAAACGATCCAATACGGAATGTCAAATATCTTCGTCTTGTATCTTCGTCTTGTTTAAAAATATAATGTAGGGAGAGTCTAAGTCCTTTTTTTATTATTCTTACTTTTTCCTTCCTTTTTTCTATGTCAACAAGCAAGGAAAATATATACACAAACTAACAATGTAAAATTATTATCAGAAGGCAAGAAGGAAATATACAGGAGAATGTTGGTGGTATGGGAAGGAGAACTCATCCCTATATCTATCTGTCTATCTATCTGTCTATATATCTATCTATCTATAATACGAATAAGAACGATACAACAACATTAACAATAACGGTAAAAATA
>NC_137061.1:1043015-1150515 GCF_032717465.1 Coenobita brevimanus | reverse complement strand
CCCCTCTCTCTCTCTCTCTCTCTCTCTCTCTCTCACACACACACACACACACACACACACACACACACTTATATCTCTCAATGTTTGGGTTTACCCATGGGACACCCATGCCTTCCGTCCAGCTGCTCTCTCTCTCTCTCTCTCTCTCTCTCTCTCTCTCTCTAAGACGCAGGGGGGTGAGGGCGAAGGGAAGGTGAGGTGGGACTGAACAGAAGAGGAAAAGAGGAAAGAAAGAAGGAGGAGGGGAGAGGAGAGGAGGAGAGAAAAGATTAGATTGGGGGGAGAGGAGGTAAAATGTGGCAATAAAGAGGAGCAGGAGGAGGAGGAGGAGGAGGAGGAGGAGGAGGAGGAGGAGGAGGAGGAGAAGGAGGAGGAGGAGGAGGAGGACAGGCAAGGTGGGGCAAGGGAGGGAGGAGTAGATAGTCGATAGATAAATAGGGATCTCATTTATAAAGAATCTTAAGTCTTTTCACTTTAACTTGGGCTAAAACTGCCATCTCTCCCCCACTGGACGCTGAGCTGCAGCAATCCCTGAACACTGAAAAATGGTGCTAGTCACGAAGAAGTGCCATGGAAAGGATGCAGAACCTCAGTATTATCTTTTGGGGGAGGATAAATTGTACTAGTAACCAAGGAGACTCAGTTTTACCTAATAACATTCAAGGTGTGACCCAGTACCGTCAGATGAAAACACAGACTATAGGGACTTTCGGTATGCAGGACAAACAAGGGTACAGTAGAGCAGGATGAAGGAATGTAGGGCAGTGTTGGGACATGAATCAGAGGATGAAAATGGTACGGTACGATGGTAAACAAGAGGAAAAGGGTAGGAAGATGGTGGGATGGGTCAGGATAGATAGATAGATACATACATATAGATAGATAGATAGACAGATAGGGAGAGAGAAGGGAGGGGGAGTAGGGTGCTGTTGAGACACGAATCAGAGGATGAAAACGGTACGGTACAATGGTAAACAGGGGGAAGAGATACTCACAGAAGAGGTGGGAATGGTCAGTGTGTGTGTGTGTGTGTGTGTGTGTGTGTGTGTGTGTGTGTGTGTGTGTGTGTGTGTGTGTGTGTGTGTGTGTGTGTGTGTGTGTGTGTGTGTGTGTGTGTGTGAGAGAGAGAGAGAGAGAGAGAGAGAGAGAGAGAGAGAGAGAGACCACCTTTCACCGATATATATCACGTCACAAGCAAAAAAATAAAATCAAGAGATAAGTGAAGAAATGAAAGGCTTACATCTATGAATAAAAAAAATCCAGGTGCTAGTCATGCTGGTCTGGGTGGGGCCTCTTGAGTGCCGTATTCCCCTCTTATTAACCATATTTTCATCACACGCTAAACACGATGACCACTAGTGAAGAGGAAAAAGGAGGTAAATGATGATCCAGGAAGAAAAATGAATGCGAACTACTCTGAATATAGGAAGGTATTTTGGCAAGAGGTGAGGAAATGTAGCAGTGAAAACGGAAAGAAATGTGATGGTGTGAAGGTTATGGATGGTAGATTATTAACCCAGTCTTCTCCAATTTCTTCTACTCTGACCTAACCTGACCTAGCCTCAAAGATTAACCAAACCAAGCAGCTAACCTCCTCCTCCTAACCAATCCTAATCTAGCCTCACAGATTAACCTAACACCCCTAATCTGATACTAACAAAATCCTAACCTAACCTAATCTAGCCTTTCCTAGATTAAAAAGAATGGGCAAAAATGGAACACAGAAGGGAAAACGGGTGGTGGGTGTGATGGAGGGGGGGGGACTATAATTTTTCCCCTCGGGTAAGGAAGCTCCCTAACACCTCTTCCATAGCGATTTATATCAGTGTTAGAAGGATTTATTTAACGTGAATAAGGGACGAGGAAATCGACTCTAATATCGTTTTCTGTGCTACAGTGTGTTTCATCTAACCTGGCAAAAATTCTAAACCCATTTCAGGTCAGTTAATGGCCAGGTGTAGTCAGACTCGAAGGTTGATTGGACTAGTAACCAAGGAGAGAGAGAGAGAGAGAGAGAGAGAGAGAGAGAGAGAGAGAGAGAGAGAGAGAGAGAGAGAGAGAGAGAGTGAAATTTTACTATCAATCTTAGGAAGCATATTTTCAAAGCCACACCCCACCCAGACCAGCAACAGGGCAACTTTCATATGCAATTTCAACCTGCATGATTTGCAATTCTGCCCTATGCGATATTTTATGGTGGTTTATGACGATGACGACGACGACGACCAAGGCGGTGGTGGTGATAGTGATGGTGATGATGATGATGATGATGATGATGATGATGAAGAATGCCGCTTAGATGAAATATAGCTGATGATGTTAATGATGATGGTAATGAGGATGACGATGATGATGATGATGAAAATGATGATGATAATGATGATGACGTCGCCGCTCAAATGAAATATGGATGATGATGATGATGATGATGATGATGATGACGAAGTTAAAAGAGTACCCCGTCAGGTCCACTTTCTTAATATGCAACTGCAGCCGTCATGATTTGCAAATCTGCTCTACACTATTTTATAATTACACTGCAACCTGAACCTGTAATATTCGACTGAGCTTTCTCTCACTCAAGAAAAATATATTAATCGTTGCATTGCTCCTCTCTCTCTCTCTCTCTCTCCACCACAAGGGAGCGCCGACTCCCTACACGGTATACGACTGTATATTATATTGTACCTCTAGGACGGCACCACAGAAGTAGTTACTTACTTGTGGTTGACGGGTCTGCCTGCCCTGACACACAGGGGTTAAGCAACAACCAGGTGGAATCACTGGGCATTTTGCAAGAGCCATCGCCTGTGCTGTCATACCGTCTCGTGCTAAGTGTTAACCCATATTTCTTGAAGCTGGTTGTACCTATAATTTTTCTGTTCATAATTCAGGCAAAAGATCTATCCAAGCCAAGCCACTTCTCCGCCTATCGAATGTAACCCTATAGGCGGTGTACATGACATCATTGCACTGCACACCGTGGCGGCAGTGAAACGAGTCAGCTCATGAAATACGATGCTGAAGTCGAAAGGCTGGCGAGAAAAAAAAAATCTCTTTGTTCCCGGGTTTAAAGTGAGGTTTGTGTGGATGGGAAAGTGAAGGGTGATGGTGCCCGAGGAAAAATGGAGAGAGAGAGAGAGAGAGAGAGAGAGAGAGAATTCGACAGGAAAAGTAAAAGGTAACGATATGAGAACGAGCAGGTGCAAACGAGCGGAAAATTGCGAAAAATAGCACTAAATTCGCACATACGGACGCATGCACGAACGCGCACACACACACACACACACACACACACACACACACACACACACACACACACACACACAGATGGGGGGAGGAGGAACCACAAGTGTGAATGAAATTAAAAGGGTACTGGGGTGAGAGAGAGAGAGAGAGAGAGAGAGAGAGAGAGAGAGAGAGAGAGAGAGGGGGGGGGTCAGACGAGGAGGGGGGCCGGCAGGTATGTGGGTGGGTGGAAGGGAAGGAGAAGGAAGGGAAGAAGAGAGGGAAGGGAAAGGAGGAACCTGACGGAAGAAGAGGGAGGAAGGGGGGAAAGGAGAGAGAGAGGGGAGGGAGCCAGACGAAGGGAGGGAGGGAGGGAAGGAGGGAAGGGAGGGAGGGAAGATAGGGAGGGAGGGAGAACCAGACGATGGGAGGGAGGCCCACAGCGTTACCAAGTCTGCAGTTTTCCTCGCCCAAGTGGGCTAGTAAATTCTTCCAGTACCTTAAGCGCCCTTTTCACTTCCCCTTTCCTATCTCCAGACGATTTTATTCATCTGAGGAGACAGTGATCGAGCTGGAGGGGTTAGGTAAGACAAGCATTCTCGTTGTTTAAGGAGGATCCCTAGCACCTTTTCCTTAGCGATTTATTTTTGGATCCGGGTGGTTAACATAGTTTTGTACGCTATGTATGAAGAGTATGGTGATATTAGAATTATTTAAAGATCACAAAAGAGGACAACGAGGTGTAATAGGCAAATAAGTCGATTAAGAAGAGGTGTTAAGAGATTCCCCCACGTTCATTACTTTACCTTCTATCATCTCCAGACAGGTTTACTCAGGTATATTTTCGAACTGAAGGGGTTAGATGCAGTCCTCTCTAGTTTCTATTTCCTATCACAAGACGATTTTATTCAACTGAGGATGGAAAAACTGAACAGGAGGAGTTAGGTAGTATTCATCAACCCCCTCGATGCCTTGAACATCCTCTATTTGTCTTCCTATCTGCAGACCATTTTATTCAGCTTACGAGACGATTTTACTCAGATCAGACGATTTTACTCAGCTCGAGACGATTTTACTCAGCTTAAGAGACGATTTTACTCAGCTCAGGAGACGATTTTACTCAGCTTAAGAGACGATTTTACTCAACTTAGGAGACGATTTTACTCAGCTCAGGAGACGATTTTACTCAACTTAGGAGACGATTTTCCAAGTGGATGGGTTAGCTACCGCCTTCATTAGATGTCTCCTTTCCTTCTGACTCTATCCATTCTATTTTATTCAGTCTGGGTTGTATTTTTCGCTGGGGACGCCTTCACGCGGTGGCACCTATATAACCCGGTGGCTCCACTGACTGATTATACAAACGTCTCTCCACGCTCACCCTATCCCCCGAAAGGAGAACAGTGGACGGCAGGAAAGAGGTAACTTCAGCCTGCGGTTCACTGGGTTCACGACAAAAGCAACTGTAATATCAAGAAAGGTGGCTAACCAATAAAATATATTATTATTATTATTATTATTATTATGGACACCCCGGTACGTTTTCTATCTATCTGCCTATATATTTATCTATCTATCGCCAGACGCCTTAATCCAAGAAAGGGTAGCCACAAACAAATCGCCTCCATGTCACCCTTTCTCCAACACCAGGCTGTTCTCTCTCCAACTCACACACCCCTCTCATATATCTCCCCACCTCATCCTCGGTCTCCCTGTCTCCAGCTCACACCACTCCACTCGTATACCACTCCACCCCATCCCTGCACCTCATCCTCGCTCTCTCTCCAGCTCACACCACTCTCACCCGTCTACCTCTCTACCTCATCTCTCAACCTCGTCCTCGGTCTCTCTCTCTCCAACTCACACCACTCTCACACATACACCTCTGCACCTCATCCCCTGTCTCCCCCTCTCCACCTCACACCCCTCTCATCACTCATCCCTCACTACACCATCTCTTCATCTCATCTTTGACCTCCCCTCTCCCATCCTCTTCCCCCTCCTGCAACTCCCATACACTCTCCTAATCAGTCTCTCATTCTCTCCACCTGGCCAAACCATCTCAAAAAGTACTTCTGTTAGGTGAACCAAATTCGGATATCAGTACCCTATAAGGTTTCATTGCACCAGGCCACTTTTCGTCCTTCCAAGTTTCCTTCCCTTATTATGAGTTTCGTTTTGATTTGCAGGAAGACGTGGGGAGATTTGACACTCTCTTTGCCCCTCCTCTAAATAAAAAAAATCACAGGTACGAGGGAAGTGATGTTTGTGTGTCATGGCCCTAGAGTACTTAGATATCGCCCTCTTTCTGTGTCTGTCTGTCTGTCTATCTGTCTTAATTCCTGCTACCTCTAGACGAATATATTCAACGTACAACACATTAATAGTGACAGATAGCGTAGGCTACATCTAATCCCCGTAGTTCAAGCAGCCTCTCCTGATCAGATTTTTTTTGTTTTATGTGAAGCGTTCTGAAGGGAATGTATAAGGGTATATAAACACACACACACACACACACACACACACACACATGAAATTTACAGTCCCCATCCATTCTCGCAAAAATGGGTGAACTGAACGATTCCGTGTTGCCACATTTCACTAAATAAATTCTTGAATGGCCTGACCTGTGCTCCAGTACGGCCCTTCAAAATGCCAACTGCAAATCCAAAGAAATAACGAAGACGTCCAGGGCCTTTGCCTACTGACCAATTCTGCCAAATCTGAAGGGAACTGGTGAAGGAATAAAGCTATGGCACTAAACTGGAAAGAGTTTGGAAGAAAGAAAAAGGAAGAAGAAACAACTGAATAAATACATTGTGGTTTCCAGTTATCCTGCAGAAGCAAAAATGAAATTAAAAATAAGTCATCATATTAAAGTGTAACATACAAAATAAACCGCTGAGGAAGGCGCTATGAAGTCTCCTGCGCCAACGAGAAGACGGCCCTACAGGTACAGTTGGGGTCAGAAGTACCAACCAATTTCAGTCCAAACTTCAAGATCCTTTCACCGACTGTCTTAAATACATGAACTGATTCTAAACCCCAGGCGTACATTTTGCTTGGCCTGTGGGTATAACGATTTCTACAGGGTTAACAGAAAAGGATTCCTTAAATTTTTTGTTTCAGGAATATTAGTAGGAAATTTATGACCCCACACACTCAAGACTGCCTCATGGCCTTCCAAAAAACACACTAAGGCCTCCCAGGGGGCCATGGCCCCAAGGTTGGGGGCCACTAAGCTTAAACTTTAAAGCACTAGGCTACACATTGGGTTGGGCTCTGGACGGGTTTGTCTCTTTAAAACACTGAGCAAATTTAGGCCTACTCATGGGCTGGAAACTGGGCGGTGGGTCTATACGTGACACTGGGCTACTCTTGGGCTGGGAACTGGGCAGACGGTTTCCTTCACGACACTGGGCTACTATTGGGCTAGTAACTGGGCTAGTGTCTCCTTTGGCAACGATGGTGAGGGGCCACTGAGGCAGGAGGCAGCTGAGCAGCTCTCTTACGGCAGTATGGCGGTGGCCGCGGGGGTGACGGGGAGGTGCCGTGCCCGCTCTCGGCTCAGACCGCATCGCACCTTCATCAGAGACACTCACACAATCGCTATCCTCCTCCACTATGCACCTAGGCAATCACCGGAGCTTTCGGCCATCGTGAACAGAGTGCTACAAGAATCCACAGGTATATAAAAACCAAAAAAAAAAGTGCAAAACACGTAAATATTTCTCGTTCTGTGACACGTTCGTCCGTCGAGCAATGCTTCTCAAAAAATTTCCCCGTTATTAAAATCAGAACCGGACTTAGCAGCGACAGTCTGGGTGCTTGTGAAAGTGCTTACTAATCGGGAAAAATATAAAAGAGATTAAAATTTCTCCCGTACTAAGGAGAGACGTTCCTCAACTCTCTCGGATTACGAAACTTCAAACTTCCTCCCAGTTTGACATTTTCGCACGGCTACAGGAGGCGACTACTGTTCCTTAACACGTACGTAGCTCCCTATCTGTGTTTCTTTGGCCCCACGAGCTAGAAAAAGAGCAGGGAAAGACCCCAGATTCGAATCCTGTGAAGTGTCCATTCCTCGAAGCGGTTTACAGTGAAGGTGTCTGGTCAACATTCCGACTTGCCGTCCTACATCAAAGTAACGGGATTCCTAACCACTTGCCCAACCTTAGAACGAACGGGCTTGGAACTGAACATCGTGGAACAAGCATAAACTGGATTTAATCCCGATGATAAACTATATGTCATTAAATAACTAAACTAAGCCATAAACATTTAAATACCGCAAAACATCATTAAAACCGACGATAAGCATAAACAGAAATAAATATCTTACCATAAACAGACTTAAAATACCACAGGTAATGCATAACGGGACTGAGCATAAACATAATTAAATACCATAAAGCATAAGCAGAATTAAATATTACAGATTAAATACCGAAGATAAAGGGCAGAATTAAATACCACAGATACAACAGACTTAAATACCAGATATACAAAAGGCAAAATTAAATACCCGACAAACCAGAGAATTAAATAACCACAGATAAAGCACAGAATTGAATACCACAAAAATTTTGAAAGCAAACAAGGTATCTATACATATTTAAGTGGATTTCTCGACCCGTCTGAGAGGGCGAAATTCTCGACATTCCTATGGGACGCGTTAAGGTTATCTGGTCGCCAGGTAAGAGTCTGAATCCAGTGCTTTTTGAGACTTTTAGAGACTCTTAAGATAAATATATGTAAACTCGGACTTGTACGGCATTTGAGGTGGCTGAATTAAGTAATGAAAAAGAAAGAGAGCTAAGACTTATAGAAACAGAGTAAATAAGATATAGAAATCCTGTACGAGACAAGACTAACAGACAGAAAACGTGAGACTCTTCCAGGAGACAGAAAAGTCTTCAAAAAATCTCATAAAAGGGAAGAAAACATTTAAAAACAAGAGTAAAAATAAAACCTTAAATGGACCTCTGGAAAGTTAGAAAAAATATAACCGCGAGAAGAAAAAGAACGAAAGAAAACTAGTAAGGAGAGAAAGAGAAAAGCAGAAGAGCAGAAAAACTCTAAAGGAAAAATAGAATTAAGGTAAAAAGCCCTAACAAGCAGAGCGGAGGAAAAAGACGAACGAGGTGGCAAAGAACGCGAGGTAAAGAAGAACGAGAGAGAAGCGCCTAAGAAATAAGAATGAAAGAGTCTTAAATGGGGTCTAGGGTAGTGGGCTAAATAGAGAATCAATCAAGAGAGGGAATAACGAAGACAAAACGAGTCTAAATGCAGGAGCGACTGATCAGCGGGAAGGTTGCACCGAAGGCACCTCAGGGACCAGCCACCAGGTAAACACACTTTTTTAACGCTCTTTTTTAAACAGGATTTCAATTTTTTTTTTTACATTTGAAGCTTTTTACAATATTTGACACGTTTTTAAAATTACACTTTATACAATAATTTACATTTTTTACGTTTTACATTTCTAAGATGCTGGAGCCAACTTTTTTTTCTTTTTTTAAATATTTTTCCGAATCATTCTCTTCGTCCATAAGTTCTGGAAGTTGCTCTGTGTGTGTGTGTGTGTGTGTGTGTGTGTGTGTGTGTGTGTGTTTCATTCGAGTCCACACAACTCTGGTGCTGGGGAGAGGCCTTCGCGTGGCGGCACCGATATTACCGGCGGCTCAGTGACCTTGCTATAAAAATCTCTCTTAATCCCCTCCCTTTCCACCGAAGGGAGGGTAGTTGGCTCGCATAAAAGGATGTTAAGCCTGCAGTGCACCGGGTTTACGTTCAAATGAGGCAGGAGTTGCAAACTACTACAATTACTACACCACATAAGAGGTGAGGTGAGGTGAGGTTAGGTTGGGTTGGGTTGGGTTGGGTCGGGTCGGGTCGGGTCAGGTCAGGTTGGTATAGGTCAGGTTAGGTTAGATTGGGTTGGGTCAGGTTGGGTTGGGTTAGGTTAGGTTACGATGGTCTATGTTATGCTAGGTTTGGTTGGGTTAGGCCAGATCAGGTTAGGTTGACTTAGATCAGGTCAGGTTAGGTTGGGTTGGGTTCGGTCAGGTCAGGTTGGGTTAGGATGGTCTAGGTTAGGCTAGGTTAGGTTGGGTAAGGCAATGGCAGTGGGGATGGGGCTGAGTTGCATATTTAACACTCATCTATTTACAAAACATAGTGTTATAACGGCAACGTTGGCTCAGACGTGTGGCATTTCCTAGACTCGCATTCTCGTCGGGGTAAGGACACTCCCAAGCACCTCTTCCTTTGCGATTTATTTCTGGATATATCTGATTAGTATCTTGTGAACGTTATGTATGTGGAGTATGGCGATACTGGAAGGATTTATAGAAGAGGGCAGTAAGGTGTAATAGACTAAATCGCTTAGGAAAAGGTGTTGACAGAATACCGGTTCCCGTGTTCACTCTTAAACCTCCTCCGACATGCACTGCTATGGGTTCTTACGTATTAACCTCGAGGCAAATTTACAAACTGTACCCACTACTTTTACGTACTAATTCTGCCCATATAAGACGTGTCTGTGTAATGCTGAAAATACCCAGACTAAATCGCCATGGAAGAGGTGTTACTATGCTTCACACGCCTGTACTGGTGTTACGTACTAATTCTGCTCATATAAGGCGTCTATGCAGGATAAATCGCTAATAATGATGAGCTTCGATGTCTCCTATGCTACCTACAGTACGAGATTTAGTATATGCTGCACTACACCGAATAAATCGCTTAGGAAGGGGTGTTACGATGCTTTCTTTGCTACCTACAGTACGGGATTTAGTATAAGGTGTATTATGCTGAATAAATCGCTTAGGAAGGGGATTACGATGCTTCCTTTGCCACCTACAGTACGGGATTTGGTATAAGGTGTAATAAACAGAATAAATAGCTTAGGAAGAAGTGCTACGTTGGAAAGTTGCGCTCCATCGACGTCCGCAACTAGAGCATGGTGAAAATCCGAACTGGGTCCGTGTTCTCAAGTAAGTTCCGCAACACCTTTTCCTTAGCGATTTAGTTTTGGACAGAGCTGGTTAATATCCTTTAATACGTTGTTTATGCACAGTATGGCGATGTGTGAAGGATATGTGTGACACAGGACGGTAAGGTGTAATAAGCAAAACAATTCGCTTAGGAAAAGGTGTTGGGGAGCTTCCTTAATCGACGAGAATAATGATAATAATAGTAATAATAATAATAATAATAATAACTAATAAAAATAATAATAATAATAACAGTAATAATAATAATAATAACTAATAATAATAATAATTTTGGTTACGAGAAAAATAATTTAAGTTCATATATTCTAACAAGACGAGGAAAGGAGAGGGTAGAGCTTTTCCACACACACACACACACACACACACACACACACACACACACACACACACACACACACACACACACACACACACACACACACAAGTAAACTCTACGGGTTCTCCACGCCAGATCTGACACTGGGTCACATTACACTGGGTCTTTCCATCTTTGAACTGTATTACTGTTACTTACTGCCATCCCTTCGGTGATTTATTTTACTTATTTCATCTTAATATCCTCTTGAATGTTAATCAGTATGCCACACAAATCGCTACGGAACATGCGTTACGAAGTGTCCTGTACTAGAGACATTTATTAGGCTGGTTAAGACGTTATCGTACTGAATGGGCTAAGATACAGTAAGCAAAATAAATCACTAAGGAGCAGGACCCACGAAATATATGCCCACAACATTAAGTGTTAAGGTGCAGTAATAAAAATAAATCGCTAAGGAGCAGGACCCACGAAATATATGCCCACAATATTAGGTGATAAGGTGCAGTAATAAAAATAAATCGCTAAGCAACAGAAGACACGAAATTTATGCCCACAGGATTAAGTGTTATGGTACAGTAAGTAAAATAAATCGTTAAGGAACAGGTGCGACGAAATCTATGTCCACACGGTCAGGTGTTAAGGAACAGTAATCAAAATAAATCGCTAAGAAACAGGTGCTAAATAAACCGCTAAGAAACAGGTGTCACGAAGATTTCAGTGTTAAGGTGCAGTAATCAAAATAAATCGCTAAGAATCAAGTACTAGGGTCTTCCATGCCAACACTACTATCTTGTTATCAGGCGGGTACAGATAAGCTTGTTATTATACGCTAGTCTACTGTCTGATATCACCTGCCTTGACCTCCAGCCTATCATACGTAAACCTCACTAAACTCCTTTCACCCTAACTTGGCCTAGATTTTCGTCCTTTTGCAGCTTTATACACGTAGCTCAGTGGCAGAAAAAGACAATACTACCCCTCTTTATGCTTTCCCTAGCACTTCTTCGTGACTAGCGGCCAAAATTTTCCTTCTGCAGCTTATTTCACGTAGTTCAGTGGCGGAAAAAGACAATACTACCCCTCTTTATACTTTCCATAGCACTTCTTCGTGACTTGCGGCCCAAATTCTCCTTTTGCAGCTTATTTCACGTAGATCAGTGGCGGAAAATGACAATATTACCTCTCTTCATCTTTTTCACAGCACTTCTTCGTGACTAGCATCATCTTTTAGCATTAATCTATTGTTACAGCTCAGCATAAGAGTACAGTAAGGCGTAGTATTACTATTTAAGCTGGTCAGCAGAGGAAAATGATCAGCAGAAGAGGTGAAACATTAGGCTAACTCTTGTTCCCTACTGTACCGCTATATAAAGTCTCTTCGCTTAGAAATATTAGACAGTAGGGTGTAAAGTTGGAGGCAAATTATGAAACGAACTTTTGTGGCCTACTGTTACGCCTATAGAAAGTTCACAGCTTAGGAATCTTAATCAGTAAAGGAAAATGACAAACAGAACACGGCAAATATCAGAGGAACTTTTTGCAGCCCCCTGTACTTCCGGTGTTAATTATTCCATTCATAACCGTAATTACTGAGTCACGATAACCTCTTGACCCCGTGACGTCATTTGTAGGTTAATTACCGAGATGACGTCACTAATGAGGTAACTGGTGCTGCCTCCATACGATTTTATTCAGCTTAGGAGGAGGATCTAAAGAGGAAGGATTAATGTGGCAGAAGTAGTAGTGGTTATAGAAGCTCCCTAACACCCTTTCATATGCGATTTATGTTGCCTATTACACCTTGGCGTCCTCTTCTGTGTTACACGAATCCTACCAGTATTGCCAAACTTTGCATAAATTACATACAAAAAGAAATTAACCAACATATCCAAAAAATAAATCGCTCAGAAAAAGGCGTTTGGGAGCTTCCATAACCGCCGAAAATACGTGTCAAAATCAACGTAAAGTTAATGAAGATCCACGTAATAAGGACTTCTATTTTAAACTTACTACAATACCTATTTCCCTACGGGGTGGTCACAAACAAATCGCCTCCACGTCACCCTGTTCCCCGCCACTTCACTGCCCTGCTCCCATCTCACACACCCTTCCCTCATATACCTCTCCACTCCATCCCTCAATCTCATCCTTGGCCTCCCCCTCTCCCCCTCCACCTCACTCACATACACTCTCCTCGTCAGTCTCTCACTCTCCATCCTCTCCACTATGTCTCTTAATTCCGGTATATTAAAGGAACTACACATTAATATTAATAATTATACTGAGAATATTTGTACTCATAAGCATATGGAGAAAATGGTTTAGGGTCAACTTAAGAATAAAGGATAAATGACAAGCTACGCCACTCTCTCTCTCTCTCTCCCTCTCTCTCTCTCTCTCTCTCTCTCTCTCTCTCTCTCCCTCTCTCTCTCTCTAGCAAATCAATGACATTAATATAACTCAGTATTCGAAAAAAAAATCTTTTCTTAATAGGCATACGAGGAATATTTAAAGGTCAGGTCTCTCTCTCTCTCTCTCTCTCTCTCTCTCTGCTAACTACAGTGCCCTTACTCTAACCTGACTAAGAACCCTAACCCCTATCAGCTCAGTTGGTGACCTAGTGTAGTCAGACTGGAGGGCTGATTTGACTAGAAACCAAGGAGACTCATTCATGCCTCACACTGAAGGCTCATCGATTCAGTATTTATTTTATAGAAGTGACAGTTCCGTCAGATGAAAACAAAGGCTATGACAGAAACAGACAGATAGTAGATAAATAGATAGGCAGATAGATAGATAGATAAGAGGCGTCCTTGAGCTGAAGAGGTTGAGATGCCGTGACGAGACGGACTCTGGGCGCTTTAATGACTCTCTCTCTCTCTCTCTCTCTCTCTCTCTCTCTCACACACACACACACACACACACACACACACACACACACACACACACACACACATTCAGAAACATGTATGAGGAGAGAGAGAGAGAGAGAGAGAGAGAGAAACTAACCTCAAGGTCACCGTATTACTACCTCCACAACCTCACCTATCTCTCTCTCTCTCTCTCTCTCTCTCTCTCTCTCTCTCTCTCTCTCTCTCATCAACCAAGAAATTCATGGATGATACGTGTCTTTAAGCTATGTCTTCTGAGGCCAATGTTTACCAATAGACAGATAGACGGATAGAGCTAGGTAGACAGACAGATAGATAGATAGATAGATAAATAGGCAGACAGACTAGTTACACCTGGTGGCCAATGTTTCACCAATATATAGACGGACGGATAGATAGATAGATAGACAGATAGACAGACAGATAGACTAGCTACACCTGTTGGCCCTGTCAGATCTGAGGCAACTTTCACACCCAATTATAGAGACAGAAATAATACCTGCTGGGAACACGATCACTAATTTCGCTATAATCACCTCAATCGGGTCCACACTCTCTAGTAGCGGCCCCGTCAGTCAGTAGCACCCTAAGGATTTTCATACGCAAGGTCCTTAAGTGTAAGAAAGTTCCATATGGTCCCGCATCAAAGAAAATAATGCATAAACGGAAGACCAACAGGGAACTAACGGAAACCAAGAGGAAGAGTAACATAAACACAGTAACAGACGTAACGAAAACAAAACAAGGGAAGTAACTTAATAAAACAAAAATGAATGAGTTGATCACGAGGATAGCAGCATAAAACGAGAGAGAGAGAGAGAGAGAGAAACATAATAAGAATAATAAGGAAATTAATCAAAAATAATACAGGCCACGAAGGATGGAGTTAATGTGCGTGAACAACAAATACAGTTGCACATGAAGGCAGGAATTTACAACACTGTCTTTTTTCTTACTCGTCAGCCTAGCATAAGACGATCTGATTCAGCTTAAGAAGTGAATTTCGCAGTGAATATCTTTAAAAATCTATTAATTAACCGGGTCTTTAGTGCCAGACGATTTTAACCATAGAAACTACCTCCCTCCCTCTCTCTCTCTCTCTCTCTCTCTACCATTTTAACTCTAATCTGGCCTAAAGTTGCGATCTCTCCATCTTAAATACCGACTTGCGACAGTAGATTATCGCTAGAATATAATGCTGGTCACGAAGAAGTGCTATGGAGAGGAAGTAACGCAAAGGCTGTCATTTTCACCCACAGATCTAGGCCAGGTTAGAATTAAAAACATATACATTACACGAGATGTGGATGTGACAGAAAGCGTTTGGAGAAATACACTGAGGTGGTTTGGCCATGTGGAGAGGACAGAGTGAGAGACTAACTAGGAGTGTATGAGTGAGGTGGAAAAGGGAAGAGGGAGGGGGAGACCGATGATGAGATGGAGGGATGGAATAGTGAGGTATATGAGAGGGGGGGGGAGTTGAGGGCAGGGCAGCGAAATGGCAGGGAACAGGGAGACATGGAGGCAATTTGCTTGTGGCCACCCTTTACGGGATTAAGGCGTCTGGCTATAGATAGATGGATAGATAGACAGACAGACAGATGAACAGGTAGATAGCTAGACAGACAGGAAGATGGCTAGACAGACAGGAAGACAGACAGTACGACTTTATTTAGGACCGCAAGTGATTCCCGTACAAAATAGCGGTATTTGTAAAAGCCTAATAAATGCAAAATATGGAAAATTACAAAGAAAATACTTGGCCACAAAGAACGAGGCAGCGGACGTGGACAACAATAGCAACTCGTGCAGGGAAAATTTACAACATATTCTTAATTCTTTTTTTCCCTCGCTTTTTTTATCTCTTCGCAACCTCCACATTTGTTGCCCAACTGGGATGTAAGTAACGGTGTACCGAGATTCTTCATTATTCTCTCTCTCTCTCTCTCTCTCTCTCTCTCTCTCTCTCTCTCTCTCAGACGATTTTATTCAGCTTGTGGTTAACCTCAGTTTCCTTTCGCTTCGTTCATGCAATTCTTCTCAGCTTCCGTTCGCTATCTAAGTCTTTCGTTAATATTATTTTCCTTCCTTTGATTCTGCCCTATTTTATTTCCTCTCTCTCTCTCTCTCTCTCTCTCTCTCTCTCTCTCTCTCTCTCTCCATTCCTCCCTCCCGTCATCTCCCAACCACATCCTCTCTCCTTTCTGCTCGTCTCCAGTCCTCCTCTCTCCTATCTCACCTCTCCTCTCCTCTCTTACCTCCCTCCCTCCCATCTTACAAGCCTCCCTCTCTCTTTCTGTCTCCACATCTCTCCTCTCCTCCTCTCTTCTCTTACTTTCCTCCCTTCCCTCCCTCCCTCCCTCTTCCCCGGCACGCACTCGTCTGACCTTGCCCGAGTCGTAATAAAACACACACACACACACACACACACACACACACACACACACACACACACACAGCCATACATCACCCCAAGGCTTTTGTTCAACAGGTATTTGTGGCACACCGACCCACTTTCAGAATGTTTATCTATCTACGCTATCTACTTTTCCATCAATGTATCAAGTTTGCCTATTTATCTATCTATGCCTGTGTTCTATATGTTTACCTATCTATCTATCTATCAATATTATCTATCTATCTATCTTTGGCTATCTCGTATTATAAAAAAAATCTTTCCCCTTTGCTATGGACAGGGTTTTTCAAAGGCTAAAGAGAATCATTCACCTTTTCAGTAGT
Organism: Coenobita brevimanus; assembly: GCF_032717465.1. NCBI lineage: Eukaryota > Metazoa > Arthropoda > Malacostraca > Decapoda > Coenobitidae > Coenobita > Coenobita brevimanus. The sequence goes on along the minus strand of NC_137061.1, from coordinate 1,134,319 downwards.
AATATACCTCTTACTATTATAATGAGTCTGAGATATATCCTTACATGTATACTAAACTGTAACCACCAGAGTATGGAAGAAATAATATAAAAAAAAGAAATATTGAGCACTGTGACGTGTGTGTGAGGTTGGGTGGCAGAAAACACAGGTTGGTTGATGTGAGATTGGCGAAATGAAGTAGGAACTGGCAAATAATAATAATAGTAATAATAATAATAATAATAATAATAATAAACTAGTGGCCATGTTGTAAATAACTGATACACACACACACACACACACACACACACACACACACACACCTGGAGAGAGAGAAAACTGAGGTGAGTTGAGGTGAGTGTGGTGTGAAAGCTACGGTTCAGGTGAACGTACCGATAAACGTTGTACCGGGGGCCATGTGGGGGTGGGGGGAGAGGGAGGAGGAATGAGGGGGGAGAGGGGGAGGGAATGAAGGAGGGGGAGAGGGAGAGAGAGAGGGGGATAGGAATGGTGGTGGGTAGGGAAAGGGGGATGGAGGTAGGTGAGGGGAAAGTGAGTTGAGGGGGGATATGTATTGCTATGATGTGTTGGTAGGTAGGGTAGTAGGGGGGGATGATCGTGGGGAGGGGAAGAGGGGGGGAATGTTGCAGTATGACGTGTAGTGCAGGGAAGGGGGTAGGTAGGGAAGAGGGGGGGTGTAGTGGTGTGGTGTGGAGGTGGACAGGGAAAGAAAGGGTGAGTAGGGGTGAAATGGGGAGGGTCAGTAGTGGCAGGGGTTAATGGAAGGGGAGAGGGAGGGGGGTATAGCTGCGTGGTGGGTAGGGGTACGGACCGACAGGGGGATGGTGGGAGGGAGGGAGGTAGGACGCCAAACGACCTTCACATCTACTGCTTTAAAGACCCAAACTGGATCTGGGTTCAGGCCCATCCAGTGGCGGACATTTAAGAACCCAGTAAAGTAGTATGTCCTTGCATGTGTAGGGATTATTCTCGTCAACCGGATGATTTATCTTTCACTTCGTTCTTGCTGCCTAAAGACGATTTTATTCAGCATAGGAGAGAGACTGAGAACATACAGCCTACACATGACACCTTCACTACAAAAGATCCGCTTCTGGTGAATACAATAGTCTGGAGAGAGAGAGAGAGAGAGAGAGAGAGAGAGAGAGAGAGAGAGAGAGATGGGTCGTGTGGAAAGAGGCATGTTAGCCCCCTCAACACACACACAGTGGGGCATGGTACCCTACATAAAACACACACACACACACACACACACACACACACACACACACACACACACACACACACACACACACACACACCACACACACAAAGTGGGGTATGGTACCCTACATAAAACACACACACACACACACACACACACACACACACACACACACACACACACACACACACACACACACACACACACACACACGCAAGTTTACATCACACTGGTCTTTACGTAACACTCTAGCGTCCTCCACCTCTTCGTTGTGTGCGGAAGTGCGAGTCAGTGAGCGTTTCAGTTTCGCAGTCATACACACGCACATACATACATACATATACATACATACACAAACTCACATACCGTAAATACATACACACACCCACATGTACACATACGGCATAGGCCAGTTAACAGAGTACCACACACACACACACACACACACACACACACAGAGTCGGGGATGGTACTGGTAAAGCGATAATAACGAATATATTGTAGATAGATAGATTGGTGGATGGATAGATAGATACAGATAGATAGAGACAGAGAGAGAGAGAGCGGGAGAGAGAGGGGGGGAGGAAGGAAGCAGACTGGAACTATCACAATACCAACAACAATGAAGAAAGAATGGCAAAGAATGAGTGAAGGGAGAAGACTGGAAATATCACAACAATCTCTCTCCCTCCCTCCCTCCCTCTCTCTCTCTCTCTCTCTCCTCTCTCCTCTCTCTCTCTCTCTCTCTCTCTCTCTCTCTCTCTCTCCCTCTCTCTCTCTCTCTCCCTCTCTCTCTCTCTCTCTCTCTCTCTCTCTCTCTCTCTCTCTCTCTCTCTCTCTCTCGTGGAACCCAACCCCAGTGGGCCTGAATAACTGCATGTGCCGGCCGGAGGAATGTTTGCTCTCGGCGCTACCTGAGGGAAGGCATGGGAACGAAGGAGGGAGGGAAGGAGGGAAGGGGAAGAAGGAAGATATTGCGAGACAAAAAGAGGGGAGGAACATAGGGATGGGAGGGTAAGAGATGACAGGGAAGGGAAAAGGAGGATATGGAAAGTGAAGGAAAGGGAAGGGGAGGAAAGAAAGAGTAGGGGAGGGAAGAAGGAAGGCAAGAAGGAAGGCAAGGAGGAAGGAAGGAAGGCAAGAAGGAAGGCAAGGAGGAAGGAAGGAAGATCTGGGGTACCAATACAATGATTTTTCTTTTGCTACTGTGTGTGTGTGTGTGTGTGTGTGTGTGTGTGTGTGTGTGTGTGTGTGTGTGTGTGTATTACCTTCCAGCCTATCATTACAACTTAACCACTTACTTTATCCTTGTTCTCACAACCCACAGAGTGCGAAGTGCCACGACGCTTTTACTTGGTACAAATACATACATACATACATACGTACACACAAGTATACATACACACAATTATACATACATACATACATACTCACCTACTCGTACATAAAACATATATATAGCCGTGCAGATTAGATAGATATAAAAAGACAGACAGATAGATAGTTAGTTACAGACAGACAGAGAGACAGGTAGACACAGATAAATCCAGGTAGCGGATCTAGGCTACGTCTGCTGCAAGGAAGACAGCTGTGGAGGAAGACAGCTGGTGCACAGTAGACAGATGGGTGAAGAGGAGGGTGAGGAAGACAGTAACAAGTGAGGTAGAGGAGGAAGATGGTTAGGAAGAGAAGAAGGATGAAAGACAAACTACGAAAGACAAGGTAAAAGAGACAGGTGAAGAAATGGGTGAGACAGGTGAGGAGAGGAAGGTTAATGAGGAAGACAAAAATAATGAAGACAGTTGGATGAAGGAAAGAGAAAAGCTAAAAGATAAACATAGGCTAGTCCTGAATGATATACCCCTAGCATGCATTCAGTATGGACGGTGGATATTAGCGCTTAAGTGGTGACATGGGAAGCAGAGAGAGAGAGAGAGAGAGACAGTACAACCAGAGTGTCACGAACGAGGACAAACTGTAATGTAGTGTGATTCGCTGTTTTCAGTATAGTGTAGTGAAGTTTGGTAAGGTGTAGTGTAGTGTAGTGTAGTGTAGTTGTAGTGTATTTTAGCAGTGTAGTGTGTTGCCTAGTCAGCAGTCGTAAAGCACTGCAGAGTAAACCTTTCTGACACACTGGTTATACTCTCTCTCTCTCTCTCTCTCTCTCTCTCTCTCTCTCTCTCACACACACACACACACACACACACACACACACTCAGGTACCCATACAAACACGAACGAATTTGTCGTCTTAGTCTAACCTATATACATCCCCTTCTCCCTCCTCCTCCTCCTCCTTCTTCGTCCCCTCCCCTCCTTCCCCTCTTCTTGCTCCCCCTCCCTCCTTTCTCTTCGCCTTTCCCAACCCTTCTTCTCTAACCCTTTCTCTTCAAACTCCTTACCTCCCTCACCTATTCCTTCTCTATCTCGTCCCCCTTCCTCCTTTCCCTCCTCCCTTTTCCTCACTTCTCCCATCCCCCTCCTTTTCTCAAGTTCCTTCCCTCCCATCCCTTCTCTCCTCCATACTTCCCTACCCTTCCTTCTCTCCTCCCCTCTTGTCCTTTCCCGCTCCACCACTTACTACTCAAACCCTCCTCCTCCAACCTACTTCCCTGTCCTCTCTTTCCTCCCTCCTCCTCCAACCTACTTCCCTGTCCTCTCTTTCCTCCCTCCTCCATCTTCCTCAACCCACTCTTCCCCTCTCTCTTTTTCCTGCAACGTTTCCTCCCTACCTCCTATCTTCCATCTCCTCTCCTCTCTTCCCCTCTCTCTCTCTCTCTCTCTCTCTCTCTTTACAGGCTTCTTGTACTACAGAAGCCTTTTGTCTTGTTTACCTTTGCAAAATTTTCTGACACTCAAAAATGTTTATGTGTATTGTAACGCCCGGCATGCAGGCGCTGGATAGTATTTATTTGTATATAAATGGTAAATAAATCAATAGACATAAATTAGGTGGATGGACAGAAAGACAGATAGACAGCGAGAAGACAGACAGAGATAAATTAGGTGGATGGTTAGACATAGACAGGGAGACAGACAGAGATAAATTAAGTGGATGGATAGACAGATAGACAGATAGACAGTGGCAAAGATAGATAAAGAACGACAGATAAATAGATAAATAGACAGATAGATAGACAGACACAGAGATAATTCCAATACTGTACTGCCAAGAAAAAAACAGTGATAAATAGTAATTAACTTTAAGGAGGATGAGAGTATGAACAATACTTATGGCGTTTAAGGGTAAAGAGTAGAAAAACACTGTTCGGGTCTCTCTCTCTCTCTCTCTCTCTCTCTCTTTTCTTGGTGTCCCTGGAAGCATTAAGGTCAAATCACCTCATCACTTTCAAGGAATCATTAGGTCTGTGTGATCTATGCAACTCTCTCTCTCTCTCTCTCTCTCTCTCTCTCTCTCACCTTGGAGTATGGGGGGTAGTTCAAGAGGGTAGTGGAGTTGCCAAGGAGAGCAAGGTGGTGGTGGTGGTGTGGTGAATGTGGTGGTGTGGTGAATGTGGTGGTGCTGGTTATGGTAAGTACTATGGTGAATGGGGTGGTGGTGATGGTGCCGGTCGTGGCAGTAGTGGCATGTGTTGTGGTGGTGATCTTGGTGGTGTTGTTGTGGTAGTGGTGGTGGTTGTGGTGATGGCTGTTGTGGCTGCTGTTGTTGTTGTTGTTGCTGTTGTGGTAGTGGTGGTGGTGTGGTGGTGGTGGTGGTGGTGGTGATGGCTGTTGTGGCTGTTGTTGTTGTTGTTGTTGCTGTTGTGGTAGTGTGGTGGTGGTGGTGGTGGTGGTGGTGGTGATGGCTGTTGTGGCTGTTGTTGTTGTTGTTGTTGTGGTGGTGGTGGTGGTGGTGGTGATGGCTGTTGTTGTTGTTGTTGTTGTTGTGGTGGTGGTGGTGGTGGTGGTGGTGTGGTAGTGGTGGTGGTGGTGGTGATGGCTGTTGTTGTTGTTGTTGTGGTGGTGGTGTGGTGGTGGTGTGGTGGTGGTGGTGATGGCTGTTGTGGCTGTTGTGGTGGTGGTGGTGTTTATAATACTGAAGCTACCACCAGTCTATTTAACAATGAAGGCGTCGTAGTGAAAGGGTTAATAGACAGATACACAGAGAGAGACTGATATCGATACCTGTAGAGATAATTACTGACAGACAGACAGACAGACAGACAGAGGGATGTCATAGTAGGGATGGGATCTAGAGACAAGCTTTTACTGTGGCTGGAAAGTACCGCACCGGAAATGAGAGAGAGAGAGAGAGAGAGAGAGAGAGAGAGAGAGAGAGAGAGAGTGTGTGTGTGTGTGTGTGTGTGTGTGTGTGTGTGTGTGTGTGTGTGTGTGTGTGTGTGTGTGTGTGTGTGTGTGTGTGTGTGTGAAGCCAGGTGAAGCTCAGTTGTCACCGTAACACAGGTACTTTTATGTCACTTTACTGCGAGAGAGAGAGAGAGAGAGAGAGAGAGAGAGAGACAGACAGACAGAGAGAGAGAGAGAGAGGGAGAGAGAGAGAGAGAGAGAGAGAGAGAGAGGAGTACAGGAGGACCGTAATGATTGCAGGTGTGTCATATCTTCCGGGGATAGGAGGAGGAGGAGGAAGGAGAGAAGAAGAGAGGAGGAGGAGGAAGGAGAGAAGAAGAGAGGAGGAGGAGGAGGAAGGAAAGAAGAGGAGGAGGGAGAGAGACGAGAAGGAAAATGAAATAGGATGGTCTGTAATGATTGTCCGTGTGTCACATCTTCCGGGGATTGTTTACTCTCTCTCTCTCTCTCTCTCGGATGCTGCTGGATCACGCTAGTATATTCAGTACCGACCATGAAGGTACCTCCATGATACAGACAGTCGGTATTAGTGTTCCCCCCTCCCACCTCTCTCTCTCTCTCTCTCTCTCTCTCTCGTAGGAATATAATAAGCCTGTCATGGTACCGTAACTTATGGAGTCAAATCATCATCATCACCATCACCACCACCAACACCACCATCTAAGCTGAATAAAATCGTCTGGAGGTCACAAGGATAAGGTCAAAGACATGTCGCCGGAAGGAAGCTGTCCAGACGGGGAAGTGGTTGAGTAATTTGTGCCACAGGAGTCTAGCCCCGGGGCCCTACGCCTGGGAGGGATAGTCTGGTGCCTGGTACTACTTGCTACCTACCGTCTGGGCTATTGTGGGAGCTGTCATTCGTCATTAACCCTTTCTGTGTGTGTGTGTGTGTGTGTGTGTGTGTGTGTGTGTGTGTGTGTGTGTGTGTGTGTGTGTGTGTGTGTGTGTGTGTGTGTGTGTGTGTGTGTGTGTGTGTGTGTGTGTGTGTGTGTGTGTGTGTGTGTGTGTGTGTGTGTGTGTGTGTGTGTAAGAGAGAGAGAGAGAGAGAGAGAGAGAGAGAGATCCAACTCACGCCAAACGAACTGACAGTGAGCATAGGGTAAAGACCTAACACAGAGAACTGGAAACATATATGATGATGATGATGATGATGATGATGATGATGATGATGATGATGATGATAATGATGATGATGGTACGTTGGAGGTACAATGAAGGAACCAAATGAGATGGGTCAGTACGGTACAGTAGGCTACGGTACACGACAGGACGTTACAGTTAAAAATGTCATTATGCTTTATTTACCGCACCCCCACCACCCCATTCATATCTCTACCATCTCCCCCACCCTCCCCTTCCCCACCCTCCCCTTCCCCGCCCTCCCCTCCCTCATCCTCTCCCCCGCCCTCCCCTCCTCTATCCCCATCCTCTCCCCATCCCTCAGCCTCATCCTCTCCCCCGCCCTCGCCTCTTCTATCCCCATCCTCTCCCTATCCCTCAGCTTCTGTTCTTCCTCCTCCTCTCCTGTCTCCCTCTTCCATCCAATAGTGCCATTGTATCTCATTCACCCCCCTCCACCAACCTATCTTTCACCCCTCCCTTCCTCTCCTATCCCCTTCCCTCCTCCATCCTCCACCCCCTCTTATCCTCCCTATCTTCCCTCTCCCCCTACCCCCTCCTTCCCCCTTCTCCTGTCTCTTCCCCCCTTTCTCCCCCTCTCCCTTCATCACATTTCCTCTCTCTATTCTTCCCCTTGGCTGCTGCTCCTATCCTACCCTCCTCCTCTCCTTACCCCCATCCTCCCTTCCTCTCCATCCCTTTTCCCCTATTCTGTTCTCCCTCTCTCCCTCCTCTTCAGTCTCATTCCTCCATCCTCCTCTCCCCCTCCCCTTGTCTCCTCCCATTCTCCCCCATCCCTTTCCCCTCCATCCCTGTTCTAACCCTACTCCCCCTCACCCGAAACCTACTCCTGTCATCCCAGTCAATTCAGCTTCTAGTGTGACGTCATACGAGGATAGCCAATCAGAATCAAGCATCCTCATGACGTCACACAAAGATAGCCAATCAGAACGAAGCACCTAGACTCCACTACTATACCTCCTACTTCACCGTCTGCCTTGTGTCTGGCCTACCATATCAATGTGTCTTCATCTGACAAAGATCCCTAACCTCCTTTCAGCTTTGTTGATGAGTTGTAGGCAAAATTAAGGGCGAGTCTGACTAGTAACCAAGGAGATTCGTTCCTCCCTTCCTCCAAAACCCAATGTATATGACCAAACTAAATGTCACACCATGCCACTATTTAATACATTTGTATTTTGGACTTACCCTACCATACCACTGTCCACGACCACTATTTTCTGTCACCGTCTGTACCTCTCTCTCTCTCTCTCTCTCTCTCTCTCTCTCTCTCTCTCTCTCTCTCTCTCGCTCGCTCGCTCGCTCACACACACACACACACACACACACACACACACACACACACACACACACATACATGCAATGAATTCTCAAAAGAGTAAGAACCCATTCTTGCTCTGAATCAATAGACATAAACTACCCATCTATGGTTAAGTATAAGAAATTTTGGGATAACTTATAAAAAAAAAATATCTGGTGATTCCAAAAACCGTATATATTCCTTTATATTTTTTTCATGCAATTAGATGGTGTTATCATGTACTCACATAAACAGTGAATATTATATCTGACGACAGAGTTTACCGAATATGTGAAAAAGTATTACAACAAATGCTACTAACACAAGATATTTTGTGGTTTTTACCTTTCATGGGAGAGGGGGTGTGTGGGCTGGGGGAGGGCAGTGACTTGGCGGGGAACAGGGCAACATGGGGGCGATTTGTTTCTGGCCACCTCTTCCGGGATTAAGGCGTCTGGCAACAGATACACAGATACTTTTCATGGCGCTGTACATTATTTTTACATGATTTTCTCCTAATTATCAATATCATTCTACTTTCGAATTTTCCTCAGTTTTTCATAGAGCGATTGGACTCAAGAATTTAGGATTCAGAAGTCTGTTATATCAACCGGAAAATTGCACAGCTCGTTATGGACACGTGCACTAAACACTCCTGCACTAGAAAAAAAAAATCCTACCTAACCTAATATCGCCTTTTTTGGTCTAGTAAATAAGTGGATAGTACTCGTGGTCTTTTTCTGTCCCTGAGTCAAGCATATATATAGAATACGTGGCACTTGTGAGGAGCCACGTGGGGTTAGTTCAATTTGGCGGGGATCCACTGACTCAACAGATCAGCATGTGAGCCAACGTTGCACTGAGAAGGAAGTACTGTGCAAAGACATAATGATCTGCGCAGTTCCGTCTGAAGAACTCTACAACTGGCGAAACAGAGTGAACACCTTATCTTTGCCAGTGGGTGTTTCAGATGCTTTGGCTGAGAAGGAAGTACTGTGCAAAGACATAATGATCTGCGCAAGTCCGTCTGAAGAACTCAACAACTGGCGAAACACAGTGAAAGCCTTATCTTAACCAGTGGGTGTTTCAGATGCTTTTGGCTTCTCCGCTATGTATTCGTCAAGCTTCAGGAAGACGCTTTTTTCTCCCTCTGTACAATGGACCGGAATGCAGACACGATAAAACCTACGAACAGCACCAAAAACAGGGCTTTAGATATCCCGTCATGCCTCTTCTCTAGCGATTTATTCTGTACTCTGAGCAATGTGATGGTAAGCCAATGCGACAACTGTAGCTACTGGGTGACAAAAATAAGTTTACTAGCCAGGTTACTGATACAACCCTGGCTGCCTATATGGGTATCGTATTATGTGGAATATTTATAATCAAAGATGAGTGGATATTCAATAATGCTTGTCACATAGAGATTCTGTCGCCGCAATAAAATTCAGCGTCACACACACACACACACACACACACACACACACACACACACAGAAACTCGTATTATATTTCATCAAGATACTGCAACTACTCCGAACCACCCAATTATCCTCAAAGTGGACGCCAATTAACAAGCAATTACACCCAGCAAAATGGAAATCTGTTTTTTGTCTCAACTTCCAGGCGTCTCTGCAACACAATAATTCCTCCTGCATTTGCAACACACCAGCCTGGTCATTATCTTCGCGTTGATAAAGTTACATAGACCCGTAACTGCTATAATCTGCACAAATGGGCTCATCTTTATCTGTAAGTCGAGGCGAATACGGAATGGAAATGTGTGTGTGTGTGTGTGTGTGTGTGTGTGTGTGTGTTAAACTGTGCTGGTTTCTTTGTGAGTTGGTTGCAAATAGGGTCATGATGATGATGATGATGATGATGATGATGATGGAGGTGGAAATACGAAAATGACGATAATGATGATGATGATGATGATGGTGAAAATATGATAATAATGATGATGATAATGACAATAACAAAAACGATAAATATCCAGTAAAACAGAAGAGGGCCAACTCAACAATTTTTCTCTTTTTTCCAGGATGCGTGTGACCGGAGTGGTGGGTGGATATTGGGGTGGAGGTGGAGGTGGGGCGGAGGAGGAGGTGGATGTGGAGGCGCAGTTTACCGCCATCACCCCTGGTACTACACAGCATTCCGCTAGGACTCCAGGTATCTATCAGTTTATCTATCTATTTACCTTCCTATATATCTATTTATCCGTATAGGCTGCCTTAAAAATTTATATCCACCATGGTCTATCAATCTACACACACACACACACACACACATACAAGCGTAATTATCAATATTCATTTAAGGCTGAACTTTATAGCGTTATTCACCGACAAATATATATATATATATATATATATATATATATATATATATATATATAAGGCAAGACCACAACTCCCTAATGATTATGTATGTAATTTAAGTGATAAAATATACAGCGCCATATATCTGCACTGTTTTCTCTAATGTATGGTAGTTTGAATGAAGAACTTACGTACATTCCTCCCCATTTTTCCCGTAATCCGAAATGTTCACTTAAATTATGAAATCCTGTCACTAAAATCTGGCAACACTGCATACGAGGCTGAGAAGTTCACGTAAAATTGCAATGTACAGCACAGGTTTGGCGACACTTTTTTTTTTTATGCAAGGAAGAAGGAAACAAAGGCCAGGAGCCAGCAAGGCTGTTTCCTTCAAGAAAAAAATAAAAACAAAATGTCTTAGTTGTGAGAATGAAATGTGTCTTTATTATTATTATTATTATTATGGTGATAGCAATATGGAACACAACTAAAAACGTATCAGAAGGAAGGATACTCGTCATCTGGGGAGGAATTGAGAAATATGGAATGTAACATGAACTAATGAACAACTTATATATATGCAAAAGTAATATGAAGCACTGAAAAAAAAGAAGAAAAACAAAAAAAGAGGGACAGTCTGTCATATGTAGAGGAATGAGAAATATGAAAGACAGCACATAATACTAAAACAAAATTGTCAGCGAATTTTTACTCCGAAATTTATGCGGTCCTCCCGCCCCCTCCTCCCCCCCTCCCAAAAAAAAAACGCAAACACTGTAACACTATATTTTGGAAAATCTTATAAGATGAAAAGTTTGGTATACTTACTGGAAAATATATTTGTTTCCAGTGAATTTTGGTACCTCTTATCTCAGCAAAATACAATAATATGAATACTGGTATGGTAATTTCACCCTTACCTTGTCCACTATTGTCTGATACGAAAAAATAAAAAAAATAAAATCTACGAAAGCTTCCGTTCATACGTTAGAAATATATGGTATATCTATAATGTTTAAATTCTATTACACTTGATTTCATTTATATGACACCCACATTCTGCAGAATACAATAAGATGGTTAACACCAGCGGATGTAGCCTTCATGGTTGTTTGGTTAGATCTTTCAGTCTTCGTCTGCGAATAAAACTAATGAGGTTTGATAACTGACAGCTTAATTATCTTATTTTGGCAATCAGGATATCAATTCATGCAAAAAAAAAAAAAAAAAAATGTACACCATAGTGGAAAAAGTGTGGGAGCTCTTGTAGATTTTCACCATTATTCATAAATTGCTAATGTAAACAACCATGACGCCGCCACCGCAATTATATCATTTTAAAAACTGTATTCATTTACTTCAGTTCAACTTTAGAAGCCCTCTGTCCATTGCACCACTTAATTGCTTGCTAAAAACAAGCTTGGAATGTCAGCGATTAAAGTGACGGAAGTTTGTTTTGACTGGGTATTTAACAAAAGTGACGGAAGTTTGTTTTGACTGGGTATTTAACAATGTTTTGACTGGCGATTTAAAGGCAGTGGCAATGGCCTTTAATGTTACGTCACAATACACGTCTCCCCTCAAGTAACTCTAGACGTGATTTCTTGTTCTTACCGTGACCGGCGACTCCGCTGATGTCAGAAGATTTGCTCGACACACACAAAATTATACGATAGCGTTAATATATACGGATATTGGCCAATAGGTCTAAGGTGCCTCGCGTACCTTTTCTTCTTCACAACCGTAGCGCTGAGTCGGCGACACAGTGTCTACCAACAAACTAGTTTGATATAGTTTTAAAAGTTGTGCTTATTACTACATATAATATTGTACAAATATTGCTAAAATATTATGTTTTAATTATAAAATAGTCATGCATCTAGAATTTGATTCATAAGATATCTGTTGTTATGCTGTTGTCTGGAAACAGCCTCTGTCAGTCTCTTTGTGTTCCTCCCTATGCCTCATTTCCTTTCACTGTCGTATTATTGTATCGCAAAGATATCGCTAAAATAATATACTATAATAATAAAATCGTCATAGATCCGCAGAACCTATAACAATACACATAGTGATGCTTGTGTCAGCTGACTGTTGTTTATCGAATTTTAAATGTCCCCTCAGCTGATTATGTTTATTTACCGAAATTTAAATGTTTCCAATTCTTTCTTCTCGGTGGTGGAGTTTAGGCTTCAGTAATGTCATTATCTACCAGTTTTACAATGAACAATCCTTCTTTAAGTTAATTATTTGCGTTATTCATCCACATCAGTACTTCAGGAACAAAGATTATCGTCTTTTTGACCCCAGGCTTATCTGAACGTGAACCTGGTAAACTGAATTTACCTTTTTGCAGGCCACCATCCTCCCTTCGGAGCAAATGGAAAACTGAAGAAGTTGGATGAAGTTTCATTATAATACGTCAACTGTAATCTAAGAATCTTAACCCTTTAGTTAATGACCAAGTCTAGTCAGACTGCAGGGTTGGTTTGACTATTAACCAAGGAGACATTCCAGCCTCATAACTAAGGTCCAACAAATTAACAAGTCCAAATTATAGGAGTGGACCAGTTTCATCAGATGAAAAGTATAAAGTTCAATAAACTCAAGTGTAGTACTGTATGACCCATGTTAGAAATTCATGACTGATTTGCTACTTTTAGGAATGAAAATCTACTTATTCAAACAATCCTGTTACTGCCTCACCAAGAGTGTAGGGACCCCGGGCTAAGCTAATTAGTCCAAGTATTTTAGTTGTAGTGTGTCTTGTTGCTTCCCAAAGGCTGGCACTGTAAGCAAGGAACCCAAACCATTCCTTGAATGTAAACCCTAATGAATTACATCTGGTTGGAATGCCCTAACCCTCTAGACCACCAGGTTAATTTTGTGCTTTTTCCATAAGATCTAGTGTTGTAACAACTATTAACAGCAAACAACATGAATTTACATATGTCCACAGGATTACCCTCCCCCTTGACCTCGGGCATGGATTTTAAAGCTCTTAGGATGCCCAGGCATCTGCCTACATGCTACAGAACTCCTCATGTTACCACTGTTGCACTAGAACTTACCAGCCTCCTCATCTACCTCACTTACCTTCACTTTTCTAGTTATTCACTCTTTCTCCAATCTCTCCACAGTCAAACCATCTCAGGGTACTTTTAAAACTTTGAAGCATATCTCCACTTCAGCTGTTAATGTCTTTTTATTACTCCCAGGAGAGAATGAGAATGGAGGTGAAGGAAGCGGGTCGGACAGTCAGAGTGAGAGTGGAATTAGCTCCAGTGGCGGCAGCAGCATGAGCCTGGCAGGGCAAAAGAGAAAAAAGAGCAGTCTTAGTGGATCTACAGGCCCATCCAGAAGGGGCAAGAAGCGGAGATCAGGAATATCTGCAAGAGAGAGGAACCTGAGGAGATTAGAGAGCAATGAGAGGGAGAGGATGAGGATGCACTCACTAAATAAGGCTTTCCAGGCAAGTTTTAAATACTTAAGAAAGGATAAAGAGAGGAGAGCCTTGTTCTCTGCCAAAGAGAGGCTCTTGAAAAGACTAGAGGGCAATGAGAGAAATAATGAGAATGCACTCATTCAGTAATGCTTTCCAGGTTATTACTGAAGCTGAGAAAGCAGATTTGTAATAATAATGCATACAAGTAGAGTCCATCTCTCACACTGCCTATGATTTCTGATTTTATAAAACTCAGTGTGTCCATGCATATCAAAATGAACATCCAAACAGGTAGCTGATCTTATCCAACACTATCTCAAGTTGCATCAAGGAAGATTACACATATAAAAACACCATCACCTGAATACAGTATTAAAAAATATATATCCTAATTCTTCTACTACTGCCAACAGGAGCTGCGAGAGGTGATCCCCCACGTGAAGATGGATCGACGGCTTAGCAAGATAGAGACCCTGACGCTGGCCAAGCACTATATAATGGCCCTCACCAACACCGTGTGTGACATGCGTGGTGATGAGAAGCCTTACAAGTTAGTCATTGCATATTATAAGCCGTACTTTTTCTCTATACATCTGATTCTCTTTGGACTGGCTTTACTTGATTGATAATGTGGCAAATGTAAATTGTAGTTGTGGATATTTATGTCTGTGAGATCAAATCAGGATTGCAAGGGACTGAATGGTGAATGAATGAGAGAGTGGCCCATTTAACTAGGCAAACTTTTGATTATTCTTTTATTACTCTGAATCCTACCTTGCACCACTGAAGGGTGTGAAAAGAAATAGGTAGGTGGTGGTGGTGGTGGTGGTGGTGGTGGTGGTGGTAGTGGTGGTGGCAGTGGTGGTGATGATGGTGATGATGTGTAATAACCAAAATGAAACAAATTAATCATACGGTCCTGACTGGGATTCGATGTCATGCCCCTGCACTCCATACGTGCGCACATTTCCATTGCGCCAGAGGATCCCTACTTTGCCTCTGGGCAATGTGGGCTTTCATAGACCCCATTACATATGATGAGTGATGATGATGATGATTCTTTATAAGTGAACAGAAACAGATTTTCATTATTCTGGATTGATGATGATGATGATGATGATGATGATGATGATATCTTTATAGATGAATACTAATAGTTTTTAATTTTGCAGATTTTTGGAGGCCTTTGTCAACCGGGAAGATGATGATGATGACGACGATGAGGAAGAGGAAGAAGAAGAGATGGAAGAGATAAATAACAATGAAGGAAGCATCACACAGGTGTAAAAACAAGCGAGTGAATCTTCCACGTGCGAGACCAAAGTTGCGTGAGCGTGTGTGCTGGTGGTGGTGGTGGTGGTGGTGGCGTTGGTGGTGGGGGCAGGGTGTGCAGTGGTTAGGAGTTCCAAAGGGGTGCTGTAGGTCTTGGGGTCGGGGCATGGGAGTGGGGAGGTCGCAGCAATGGGGCGAATGCAGCACTGACCCCTTAAATCTAATTACAGGTACTTTATTTTTCTTTTAATTCTTGCTACCATCAAATTATTTTATTCAGCTAAGAATTTATTTATTTTTTTTTTTTGGTGACGGCAGGATTAATATTTTCATTAATCCTTTTACTACAAGAGTTGGAGCTGGAGAGGGATGCCTTATTGTGGTGGCATCAGTATAACCAGTCATCTCTCCTGCCCAGTTGTAGTAATATCCTGAAACTCCCTCCCTGTTCCCTCAAAAGGGGAATGGTGGACTGTAGGAGGTGGGCAGCTTCAGCCTGCAGTCCACCAGGTTCACATTCAGATGAGCCTGGGCTTGCAAATACTACTAATACAATAAATCTTCCTTAAGCTCAATAAAACATCTGGTAGTAGCTGCAAAAATAAAGGAAAATAAAGACTAGCTACATCACTGCAGTAAAGGGGTTGGCTTTACAGAAGACTACTTGAGTACGAACTGTGTGTTCTGTCATTATTTTCATATATCATCATTATTCTCATCGTCATCATCACATCTATAACTAACAAGAATTAGATTTTTAGTTGAACATATATTAAAATCACAGTGTAAGATGTAAACATTTCATATCATCATCATTACATAATAGTATCATAGCCATCATCACAAAACCATTAGCATTTTATGTCATCAATTGTCATCATCATCATCATCATCTTTTCACCCCATTAGTCAGATCACAACCATTATTCATATTATGAGTCATTTCATCACCACATTTTCACCACTTAGTCATGTCATAACCATAATTCATTTTACAGGTACAAGTCATCATCCCAATCCTCATCGGTATCATAACCAGTTTTCATATAACTCAAGTTGGGTGATGCTAATAATCTTAAGAGTCACTGATGATGCTCGCTAACAATCTTGAGTCATTTGTGTAATTTTGACAGTCTTGGAGTCAGATATGTGTGTGTTATGGACAATCTTATGGTTCTGTCACCAAATCTGAGTGCACGACATTGTGGATAAGCCTCCTTTTTATTTATTTATTATTTTTGCAATAATTTATAAGGCACATGGGGATGACAGAATATGCCTGATGTTTCTGCATTACTTATAACTACACTGTAATGTGGGATGCAGCTAATCACACCTAATAATTGCAAGTCTTCCATAAATGACTGTCAGATATTATAAGCTTCCATAGACGCTCGTGTACTCAGTTTTCAAAATACGAATGTTAGAATTAGCTGTGTGATGCGATTCTACTTCCATGCCCCGACCCCTCATTCGTACTTATTAGGCAGTTCTGATGGTGCAATGAGATAGTTGCAGTCTTGTGTTGCAATTTACCAAGCTGCAGTCTCATCTTGCAATATTCCCCTTGTTTGCATTGAATATTTGCAGTGTAAAAAACAGTATTAAATTGAAAAAATAAACCCGACAGTTGTGATAGGATGCAATATCGTGCTTTTACTGCTGAAAATATTTTGTGCAATATTCTCATTATTTTCAAGACTCTGCAACAGGGTTAATAGTTATAAAGTATTTGTTCATATTATTATCATTATTATTTTTAATGGCACTACCTTGGTATGTCAGAGTCAGGAGAATTACAGACAGTATTTGTTATATTTCAGAAATGTGTTTTAAAATATAACTTTCCATACAACTAGTACTTTTGTTGTTGTTGTGGCCCTAGGTTCATCTGAAGTGTAAACCAAGTGGACTGCAGGCTTAAGTTGTCCTACTCCTGCCATCTCCAACAGCTTCCTTTCAGGGGACAAGCAAGTAGCTGAGGAACATTAGTGCAACCAGGCACCTGAGCTGCCCAGTTATATCAGTGCCAACATGTATGAAGGTGTCTTCCTTCTTTTGGTATTAAGCTCACGGTAAATTACAAAAAAATTGCCAAATATAATTCCGTTTTTTGCTGTATGACAGATTTTCACATTCATCCAGTTTACAGCACCAGTTGTATGAAAAACCTTGTGATATTTTTGTGACACATCACTGGAATAAAACATAGCCTGTACTTTATTTGAATGTCATTTGTGCCACTTGTTTGCCTACATGGGCAGGTGGCTATATTTTTGTGAATATAAAGAGAAGTGTGTGTAATTTACCTGTATAGAATATAGACAGTGTCACATGAACATTTTTTTTGGTAAGATTTCCCTGACAACTATAACATATTAAATGTAATAATACTTGGATGAGGTCCTTCACTGTGACCTTCTGGATGGGGGTTTAGGAAGGGAAATGGTTCAAGATCATGACACAGAGCAGGCATCAGGCAAAAATGCCTAAACATGTTGACATAATCTGTGGTCTTTAACATACTGTAATGTAACATAAAAGATAGCAAGAATAAACTGAAACAGACATCCCTCACGTCAGTGGAATAAAGAAATACATTACAACTGAAGTTAGTCAACAGCAATCCAGGATATGTTGTTGTAATTGTTACTCAGCCACAGTCATGCTTAAAAATGCACACACTTTGACCACAGGTAAGCAACTGCTTCTGTGGTACTGTCCTACAGATACTGTACAACATAAACTCCATGTCACAATCCGACGTCCCCTTGTCGGAGACAGTGCTAAACCAGGGTTGGACTAGGGTCCTTCCCAAAGCCACTAATCAAGTTGCCTGGGTAATGTTGCCAGAAAAAAAACACGCATGACACTGCCTCAATGCTGTTATATATACACTGAACTGAATTATTGTCTGGGAGGAACTGTTTGTGTATGCATGTATGTATAATTGCACTTCTGTGTACATTTGTTGGGTCATAGTTTCTGCCTGCCTTTTACCTCTGTTATCAGCTGGAGGAATTTCATATGCAGGGTTCAAAACTGACTGAAGACTTGTTAATAGATCAAAATAAATTCTATACAACCTCTCATGCCACATAAATTTTAATGTACTTGTACTATGCATTGACACCATTCTTCCTTCTCCCCCACACACATTTGTTTTGCACTGCATAAGTAATGTGTTCATTATGTAACATAGTATATCATCAGATTCCCAACTTCACACTAAATGGTGCTGGAGAAGGACATTGATGTAGTGGGACTGATATAACCAGACATAACTACCCAGGTGTACAGATGTCCCTCAACTCCTTCCATGATGGTGAACCACAGAAGAGAAAATTCAGGGTACAGTTCACAGGGTTCACTTTTTTGATGAACCTGGGGCCACAACACTAAACAACAGGTCTTTGTACAACGGGAGACTCAATTTCAGCCATTAATAAGAGGTAGAAGATTATCTGAAACTTTGACCCACTACTGTACCCCCATATGCATGTACAGAATGTTTATATATTGCAGATTACAGTAGCATCTATGCTTCCTGGAGGTGACTGTAACACTGATATGGCAACGTTAGGACAATTATACGAGGGTGGAGTAGAGCCACACGATTAGGGACGAAACTTATATCTGATTTAAGAGTTAGGAGTAAAACCTGTTATTTTTGACTGACATGGCTAAGGAGTTTCTTTAGTGAAATTCCTGTTTGAAGAAGCTTATGGACAAAACCAGTCAGGAATACAAATCTCGTCCCCAAAAGAATGTACAGTATGTTTGAATGTATGTTTGAGGATGTTAATGTCCCTAACTCTGTGTCTCTATATCACTCTCTTTACATAGATATATATCACACAGTATTTATAGAAGGCTTACAAACATGCGTACTTACTAGGGCTAAGGAGAGAGAATCGTATAAGTCTCCACAGAGCTTTTCATATACAGTACGTCCAGCCTTGATGAAAAAACATTCCTGAAGGAGTGTGAATTGTAGATGAGAAATATATATATATTTTCGTATATGTGCCGTGGATTATTTTTTATGAAGACTTGTTCCTCATGTTGAAATAGATATAGTTATGCTACTTGGACACATGTTAAATATTTTTCAAAATATGTATTATTAATATCAAAAGTTTGCAGATACATTCCTGTCGGTTGTGGTGAAGGAAAGTGTTACTTGAAAATTTTTTGCTGTGTTTGATGCTGCTGCTGCTGCTGATGATGATGATAGCAGTGTGAAGCATACAACAAAACATTATGAGAAGGACTGATATTCTGTTATTTGGGGAGCAGTGAGAAATATGGAAACTGTTGTATGAACTATTTTTGTGTGATAACAATATGCAGCACACAAGAAAGGAATATGAGAAAGAAGGACACTCTGATGCTGAGGGAGGAGAAAGAAATACGAAAGGCAGGATACACTGCTGGAAGGGGATTATCAGCAAACTTTTGCACGTGATAGTACACTCGATCAAAAAAATATCCTTCTTGTAAATGATTTTGTAATGAATGATTCTGTTTGCAGTTTTTCAATATTTCTGAATGATGCTGTGTTTCAACATTAATGTGTTTCATTGTACATAGTTCCTTCTTTAGCCTATATGGATAAAAAATTCTCACCCCATTCTTAGCTGGGAAAAGAGGTCTAGATGATGATGATGATTATTAAACCAGCAGATGTGCACACTCATGAGAAATTTCTAGAGAATATTTTTAAATGTTTCATCCACCCGTTCAAAATACTGTACCGTATCATGATAGATAATTGTAAAGACATTTTTTTGATCGAGTGTATGTGATACACACCGACAGAAAATATAGTAGTACTGTAATCATAAGTACTATAAGTGCTTTGTACACCTGACAACTGGGCCACTTCCACAATGGGAATACTAAGTCATGGCTGTGTGAAATATGATGAGCCTTAGCTATGGGATAGAAATGAGTCTCCTTGGTTGCTAGTCAAATCACCCCTCCAGTCTGACTACACATGGCCACTGAATGAGCTGAAAGGGGGGTGAAGGATTTTCGTCAGGTTAGAAATAATGCTTTGCAGTCAAATCAACCCTCCAATTTGACTACACTAGGCCATTGGCTGAGCTAAAAAGGTGGAGGGTTAAAGATCTCTGTCAAGCTGGAAACTTGATGCTATAGGTCAGACAGGACATGCTATAGTTAAATCACCCCTCCAGTCTAACCACGCAACCACTGACACAGCTTAGAAGTGGGGGTGACGGATCTTTGTCAGGTCGTAATATAAAGCTCTGTAGTTTAAACATCGTGTCCATAGCAATGTGTGTGGCCTCTCAGTCCTATATAAGCCTCGTGCCTTATGGTTGCATTCCGTCTGGTTGCTCTCTTCACTGGTTGTGGTGGAAATTGCCCTTTTTTTTTTTTTTTTTTTTTTTTTTTTTTTTTTTTAAATAGAAAATCACATTGCGCCTTGAAATAAACAGCTCCTATTCTCAGTAGCATAAAGGCTGTGTGGCATCTCTTCCTAAACAATATTTCTTTCCATATTACATGTTTTATCTTTTAGTGTACTTTTTTTGGACCTTGAATGTTAACATAGTTTGTATAAACAGCATACAATAATAAGCTCAGACTCCGACCTGAAAAATTAATCATGCATTAGGCAAAACAGAAATAAGTATTAAGTGTTATCTCAACCATGAAAGGGTTAATGCTACTACTGCTAAAATTCAGGTCCCTATGGCTTTCTCAGCTGAATAAAAGCATTTACGGTTGTATTATCCACAACATAATACTATAACTGTGCAAACAATGGGATTTTAATACTGATATAAACAGTGTAAGAAACATCTGTCTCTACCTGTCCATAGCCAAATGCCTTAATACTGGAAGGGCAGGTCACTAACAAAGTACTTTCATATCAACCTGTGTTGGGCCATCAGGCAGCCCACTTTCCAACTCTCATTCAGGAATACATTGACATACCACATATAGAAATAAACTCACAAGGAAGAAGTGCCAGACAGTCACCTAAGCAAATGAGGATATGAGCCAGGGTTCACTGTAATGCATATTGTCATGTTCATCCATAATGTATATTTTATATATACTGTATATATATTATGTATATACATATTATATATATATTATATATATTATAAATACAGTATATATATATTATATATATATATATCTTTGAGGATCAACTCACTCTTCTATCCACATACTGTATTTTCTTATGGATTTTGGTTGTAGAATTACCTGTAGATATATCCTGCCTATATGGATGATGGCAGTTTGCTTAAAATTAATCTCTTCACTGTGATGATCTGCACTCCAATTTGTTCTTGCAATTTCCAAACAAGTTTTTATGCAGCTGGAGAAATTATTTTTTAACTAAATGGGTTTGATATTACTTCATTTAACCCATTCACCAACAGAAATTGTTCCTAAGTTAAATAAAGTTGTCTGGATATGGCAAAAATAAGCTATAACAATACATCATTGTAGTACAGTATTCTTTAGTTTATTCCTACATATCCAGACAATTACATTCAGCTTGGGAAGTATTTGAAGTGGTGAAATGGTCAATTAAAACAATATTAATCCCCTGCAAAAAAAAAAAATGTCTCCCCAAAGATGAGAATAAGCATCTGGAGATAACCAGAGTACATCATCACAGTGAACAGGTAAAGGTCATACAGTTGACCCTCCATATTTGCAGGTTTGATATTTATGGTTCTGGTTATTCATAGGCAGATACCATCTCAAAATATACTTGTTCAAACTGTATTTATAGATGGTTTAACAAAATGCTGTTAAATAATCTCAAAATACACTTTAAATATGTATATTCTAATGTCTGATGATGTTTTGGGACACAACAAAGGATCTAAACAGGTAGATTCTAATGTCTGACTATTTTTGGGGACACTGCAAAGGAATTTTAGGTAATCGACTGCAGGGTCTGTTTTGGTATTACAGTTATTATTATTTACACATTATTATTATTTTCATTATTATTATCATTAATACTGCATTACATTTTAGGGGGGTGGGAGGGAATGCCATTGGTTGATTTTTTGCTGTTTGTGAGAAAGCCTAGCATATCTCCCACAAAAATGGAGGTCCAACTGTATTGTGAGAGCTAAAGGTAAATCTGTAATGGAAAGTGAGGTGATAATCCTGTCATGGAAAG
The DNA here is from genome assembly GCF_032717465.1 of Coenobita brevimanus. Classification (NCBI taxonomy): domain Eukaryota; kingdom Metazoa; phylum Arthropoda; class Malacostraca; order Decapoda; family Coenobitidae; genus Coenobita; species Coenobita brevimanus. The sequence goes on along the minus strand of NC_137061.1, from coordinate 1,112,146 downwards.
TGATGTGATCTGAGAAGAATAAACACATCCATTCATTGTCATTGTTACTGTAGTTGGCATTAAAATCTGGCTCATCTTCGTCTTCCAAAACAAATGTAATAATGTCCATAGACCACTGAACTTGGGGACGTCTGTTTTTATTTTATTCTCACCATTTATTGATGATTATAGAGTAAACCCTCATTTCAGTGGACAGATTGGGGGGAAGGACAGTCCACTGAAACTAATTATGTATAAGTCTGAAATGTATATGAAATAGCTGAAATAATAATGAATAAACAACAGAGATGCCTAAGGCTTTGTAAACTGCACACAGTGTGCAAAAGAAGATGATAAACAATATCTAACACATTGCATATACATGGATATGAAATAATACATAAACCATTAGGGAGTAGTACAGTACCTGTAAACAGATAATATTAATACAATTAACTCATTTCAAACAGCTGGGTAAATCCACTGTACAGTATCTGTGAGGGGAGGACTCAAACTTGACCATAAGATCAAAAGCTGGGTAAGTGCATTGTCTCAGAAGGAGGGGTGGGTCCACAAACATGTCCATTAGATCAAGAGCTGGGTAAGTCCATTAGATCAAGAGCTGGGCAAGTCCATTGTCCAAGTGAGGGGGAGGACCCATGAACATGTCCATAAATCAGAAATCCATGATAGTGAGGGTTTACTGTATTCAACTTCAGATGGACTTTTCAAAATGGAGGGGTTGGATATTGTATTAATATGTCCCTTCAGTATGAGAAGCCATTCCCAAAGCTGAATAAAATCATCTGATATACACTTTTTACCTTGACTTGGCCCAGATTTTCATTCTTTACAAACTCATTTCCCATACCTCAGTGGCAGGAAAAGACAATACTGTAACTCTACATTCTTTTCATAGCACTTCTTCTTGACTAGCAACATACTCTAGTGTTAAGCTAGTGCTACAACTCTACGTTCAAGTTGGAGAGATGGCAAGTTTTGGCCAAGTTAGAGTAAAAGTAGTATAGCATCAAGAATAAACAAGAAAGGACATCTGCCTGAGTCACCAAGTCAGATCTCAAACACTGCTATTGAAAAATAAAATCCATGATGTTCGGAATGAGAAATTATTTGTTTTTTTAATTTTCCGATAATGGCACTGTGCAATAGATATCCTACATAAGGTTACCCAAAGCATGAGATTCCTTGTATTTAGTAACACTCTCTCTCTCTCTCTCTCTCTCTCTCAACCTACCTACCTACCTACCTATCTGTTTTAATAACCAGTAATTTTATGAACTTAAAAAAAAAATCTGACAATGAAGTATACAGAAATTTTGAAAGACAAGCAGTTTTACAAACCAAAAAAACAGGGTAACTTTTACATAATGTCAAGATGGACTTTTTAATTTTCAATAGGCATGGTTCGAGGTGTAACTCCCTTGTATTTTATCAGAGTAATATATTCTGTACTGTTAAGCGCTTTGCCTCATGGATGACCAAAGAAAATTATTGAAATAAAAAGAGTAAAAAATATTTGGGCTTATACATTAGTCTGTTTGTTTTTATCTGATGGAGCTGGGTCACTCTCACAACCTAAGTTGCAGTTGCTCGGAATCTGATAAGCCTTTTGTTTAATGAGTCTCCATGGTTACTGGTCAAATTTACCTTCAAATCATGGGTTTGTAAAATTCAGTGAGCTTCAGTTATGAGGTAGAAGTGAGTCTCCTTGGTTACTAGTCAGATACAGCGACCAGTCTGACAAAACTTGGCCATCAACCGAGCTGAAAGGGACTAACGATCCTTCTCAGGTGAAAACAAACAGACTATAAATTATGATCATGGTTTATAACGCTGATTCAGGGTTATTAAAAAATTCTGAAACTTCGGCTTTTTGAAAATAATAGTGATGCAAGGAAGTCATGAAGGCAGAGACAGTGTTGCAAAGTTTAATATATTGCAGATTGAAGATTTTTATCTTTATAATAAAAGTTATTGTATGAGGTAATGTGATTTTTTATTTTCACCCTTTGTTGAGATGGTTTGGGAATGTGGGGAGAATGAGACACTACTAGGAAAGTGTGTATGAGTGAGGTGAAAAAGGGAGGGGAAGGGAAGACTGAGGATGAGGTGGAAAGAAGGGGTGGAGAGAACGAAGAATGAGAGTTTGGCTAGGAGGCTGTATGTGAATGTAGCGGAGTGGAAGGGGAGCAGAGTATTAAGCTGTAAGTCCCTATGGCATAGTAATAAGATTGACTTTCATGTTATTTAAAGCATGTATATCAAAATTATGGTGAAATAAATAACATGCATGAGAATACTGAGATGAAATAATCACTACAGAAGAGGCACTACTTTAGAAAATATCATATGACCACAAGAATCAAGATCTAAGGCACCATGGAGTCCCAAGCCTATCCTCAACCCTTGGTACTGGATATAATTAGTTGAGCTACAGGATACTTACACCACAAGTACCAAAACAGATGGTGGGTATCAGACTGGTATACAGATCTGCATAATAATAATATAAAGGTGTCACTGCATAAGAATATGTGGGAGAGAATAAATAGTTGTTTTCTTAAATATAGTATGTAGATATAAGAAACACTTCAGACAGAAACATGCTATACCGTCTACACTGGTCACAGATAGATTGGGTTGAATTAAAATATTAGAAGTGGATAACATTAATTTACCTCTACTGATGATGCAGTTCTGTTAGCAAAAATCGAAACATCTGCAAATGGCGGTAAGTTTGAAGGCTGTTGTTGTTCTAGCTCATCTAATTGCAATACCAGCGGACTGCAGGAAACTGATCACCTCAACCACGTGCTCCCAGAGTTCATTTGTTGAGGTTATGCTGAAGGACTGTCTGTGTGTTGAGAGTAAGGTGCTTGAGATGAGTAAGTGCATTGTGGTGTGAGGGGCTTCATTATAAAAAAATTTTTTTAAAAAATTTATTTATTTTGTATTAGTTCAGAAGCAAAGAAGGTGTTGTTTACCCTGCTACTACAGTACTGTGCATACATAAATACTCAATGCATCTATCTACTGCATCTATCTACTGCATCTATCTACAATACTATCTTTTTTTTTTTTTTTTTTAAACCCCCATCAGCAGTGCACAAACCCAGGCTTGGGCTACTCACTATCAACATTATACATACCTACATATATATATATATATATATATATATATATATATATATATACACACACACACACACACACACACACACACACTTTTGGGACAGCTAAAAACATACAAATCATTAAGGTTATGTTTATTGGCTTAAAAAAAAAAAATCATCTTCATATCTTGGAATGAGATTGCATTTGGCCAACAGTTACCTGAATCTCCATGAGCACAGAGCCGGGCGGAGGATACAGTGCGTTCACCTTAACTTGGCGGAGAATTTCAACATTTTGCAGCCTGTGTCCTGTAGCTCAAAAAGATGATACTATGGCTCTACATCCTTTCCATAGCAGCTCTTAAGGACGATAATCATATTCTAATGTCCCATTGCTCAATGAGACAATGCTACTGCTCTACATCTTTTCCACGACACTTCTTCGTGACTAAAGCCAAAGTCTTAAGTCCTGTGGCTTCATAAGACAATGCTATGGCTCTATGTCTTTTCCACAACACTTCTTCATTACTAAAATCATATTCTAATTAATCAGTATATTTTCTGTAGCTCATGGTCAGAATGAGCCAACACTATGGCTCTACATTCTTTTCATAACAACACTTCTTCATGACTAAAACCATATTCAAGTATTAATCAGCTTACTTTCCATACATCAGTGTCAGAATAAGGTAATGCTGCAGCTCTGCATCCTTTCCACAACACTTTTTTGTGACTAGCACCACATTCTAGTGTTACCGGTTATCTATTGCTACAGCTTGGCATTCAGGATGGAGAGATGGCAATTTCAGGCTAAGTCAGTGATAATCTCTTATTACATCTCAAACACTCAAGATGGAGAGATGGCAATTTTTAAACACTCATTATGGAGAGACGGCAATTTATAAATGCCAAGTTAAAGCGAACAGAGTATAGGCTAACCGCCCTAGTTCCTGACGGGAGACTCGGAGGACAATTGCACTAAATGGAAGGTAAGTGAGGAAGACACAAACAACCTCCAAAAAAGTGATGGAAAAAAATCAAACTCTCTAGTACTCACCCAGAGTCCTACCCGAGCACAGGATTGACAAGTAAGCTAATTACAATGTACAATATGATACAGCTATACATTTCCAAGCATGGTCAACCCCTTGAACCCCATGATGTATTGTTTATCTTGTTATTGTCATCTCTAGGTGGTTTTGTCCAGCTTTTGGGAGACATCCTGTTGTGAAGGGGTATCATCATCATCATCATCATCATCCGGACCTCCTTTCCCACCCAAGGGCAGGGTGAGGAGTAGCAATGTCCAGACAGCCCAAAATTGCCCAATGAAAGCTATTTCTAACCCCTTCAGTTCAAAAGCTCTCTCCTAAGTCAAAATATGAAATGGAGAAATCTTGTCAGGCAAAGACAGAGGCTACATCTATTCCCTCCAATTTCAAAAGTCTTTCCAAATGTTGAATGAAATCACCCAGAGACAGAAGAAATAAAATACAAAACATGTCAAGGGATTCTTGGGGTTTATGCTCAGGTTTGGCACACCTCTCAACTTGGCATCTCTCTCAATGGGAGGGGGATCAGAATGACTTGACTTAACCTTAGCTCAGTGTGTTACCCATTGTGTTAGTCATAGTGGTTGCTGTACCCCAGGATTCATTGGATACGTGAACCTGGTGGACTGCAGACTGAAGTTAGGCAGTCCACCATCCTCCTTCTCAGTGCAAGGAGGGAGCTGAGGGACATACATATAACCAGGCAGGGGAGCCACTCAGTTATATCAGTACCATCACATGAAGGCATCCCTCTCCAACACCACCCATTCTGTTAAAAGAAATAAAGGAGTCAATACAGTAATTAAAGAGCCAGAAAGACACGTCGCAGACTCCCGCAGATGACCCTGCATCTTCCTCGGCCCCAACAAGGCTTAATGCCATATTTATTAAACAAACATACACAAGCCTTAACACAAACACCGTAAGGGCCTAATACTAATGCACAATTAGGGGACAAAAATAATGATTCACTCTGGCTGGACATTTTTGATACTACAACTGTACTACTACTACTACTACTCCTTCTACTCCTACTACTACTACTACCACTACTACCACCACTACTGCTACTACCTCCACTATTACTACTACTACTAATACTACTTATTGTCTCATTAGTTGCACAGGGGCCTAGGACTAGTCTACCCAGTCCAGACATTTACAGCAAGAATGACTGATTGCTTCACCCATGAGTGGTATTATGTGAGGGAAAAAATCCAATCATTCCTTAGATTTAAACCCTATTATGGGTCACATCTGGTTGGAGCATCTTAATCCACAAGACCACCAGGCATCTATACAATGATTACAACTGTGTCAAATGTCATTGCTCACTATCTAAAGTCAGTTTACTTTCATCTGACAAAGATCTCTGACCTTTTTCAGTTTGCCTGATGGCCAAATAATGAAGAAGACTCATTCCTGCCTCAAAACTATGGCTCAGCAAATTTCATGTAACTACAACTTAGCACCAAGTTGTGAGTGACCCAGTTCTGTCAGATGAAAGCAAAGCAAGAATAGTTATTCATGGTAATGAGGCGTATCAATATTTTTGTCCCCAACTGAGCATCCATAGCTACTCCATGGACAACATCCATCATCCAGAATAAGTACCCTTCAATCTGATGACTTATTTTTCTATTTTACTTTTGTTATCTCAAGATGATAATCTCTCAAATTCAGAAGAACTAACAACGATGGGATTATTGAAATCTATATACGCAGTGTCCTGAAACTTGATGCACTAACTTCAGAAGCTGATTCTTAGACTAATTCTAAGTAGAAAAGTGACATGGGTCAGATTTTCACCCATCATGGAGCTAAAATTACTGATCTGAAGGATGAATTATGAGGGAGACCACTTCCACCCATAAAGCCATCAGTAATTGTAGTCCCATAACAGCTGAGAACTGGATCCATGATGCCATTGCATTTTATAATGAAAACTAATCCTAGAATCAGTTCTTGAAGTTAGTGTGTCAAGTCCTGGGTGACTTTGTATATAACCCCTCCAGTTTGAAAATTGTCCCTGAAGCTGAATAAGAGCATCCATTGCTTAGCAACAATAAAATATAAACAATAAGTCATTTAGCTGAAAGGAATCATGACAAATACAGGGTCTTGACTACAATAATATGACTTTATAATCTTAAATGAATATACATTACAAAATGGCTCATAAACTAGAAACATTTTAAAAATTAAAAAATAATGTTTCTTTTGATTATAGTCTGTTTGTTTTTACCTGTCATACTAAGGATCACTAAATTTAACACAACAGTGACTCGATATCCAAGCTGTGAGTGATCAAATTTTATCAGGTGAAAACAAACCTACTACAGTCACCCAACACATCTGGTTCCTAAGAATTCCATACCTTCTTCTGAAAGTTACACTTCCTCAGAATCTGCTATGGTTAACTTATATCACAAGAGTTTGGCATTTCACATCCATTTGTGTATCTGTGGACAACGTACAGTAATTCCTCACTAAACATCAGGATTTTGCTTAACATGTGGCAATGACAAGGGCCCTACATGTGGTGCTATGCATGCTGGGAGGAGCAGCTGTGGCATCCACTCGGGACTCAAGCCTCCACATACAGTACTGTATTTCCCTGCCCTGGTCCAACCCTGGTGAAGTGAGTGTTGTCTACCACAAGGGGGTGCTATCCCTACACAGCATATGTACTGTATTGCACCTGTAGGACAGCCACAAAGAAGCAGTTTCTTACCTGTGGTCAACGGGACTGCTCAGCCAGACAGACCCGGGTTAAGCAACAGCAACAGTTAATACATAAATAGATACATTCAATTAACATCATATATATCTGCAGCCTTGAATAAGCTTTTTTAACATCAGGGAAGGTACCAGCAATCATCTTGCTAGAGCCCAACCCTGGCTTAAGCATCTTTGATTTAACATGGTAGTTTCCATGAACATTTCTGCAGCGTTAAAGAAGGAATTACTGTGTGTCAACCTAATACATACGCCACTAAAGAGAAATCTTACACACTAAAAATATGCTGCTCACAGATCATTCTGTTTTGCACTCCTTAAATGATAAACTTTCATACTACAATAAATCTTTCAGTCAAGTCTGAAAATGCTATCACTGACAAATGTTTGCAGACAATCCCCTGCCAGCATTATTATGTCCTGCCAACCATATCTTTCATTCCTCTCTGATCATCAGAAAGTATTCTTCCTTCTTGATAAGCTTTTCTGGTGTTCATATTTCTATTATAAGTACTGTACTTTTCTTTGCCACATTCTCTTACTATGTTCTTCATATTGCTTTCACATGAAAGTAGTGTAACATCCCTCAGCTTCCTTCCCATTCCATAAAATAAGGATGTTGGACTGTAGTAAATCACATAAAAATATTTCAAGTAACATCATTCAGCTCTCTCCCTACGGGACTGTAGGGAAGCCTCAGCCTGCAGTCTATGGGGTTCATGTTGAGAGGAACCTGAGGTCACAAGAGCAACACCATATAACAACTTCCATCAACACAATGCAGGGGAAGTGTCAGTGAACTTTTGACAGTGATAGTACAATAACTGCTTACACAAAATTATATTGACAACAGACAGATGCCTGAATCAACAAAATTGCAGTGCATTCACAAAATTTGACAAAACAAGAAGTGGCCATAGACTGCAGTAATAGTCATTTGTACAAAAAGCTTCAACAGTAAACCCTCATTATGCTGTACCAAACGAATGGCCTTTCAATATACAAACGGCAAACTGGCTCCATACAGGGCCCACCAAAAGTAGTGTAAGGACTTCAGTTTAGCGTGAGGACACAAAACACATCAGGAAGGCTTCGATCTATTTCAACACATCTGAAATATCTGTACTTTATTATTATTATTTTTTTTTAATACATCTAAATATTCCAAGTTCATGTCAAAAACTCCCTATGTCCCTCACACTAAACTGATATCCCTACATTACTTCTGGAGGATCCTACAGACTGAAATGGGAATTTAATCAAATAATCTTTAATTTCTTTTCGGTAAATTACTGTGGACTTGACAGCTATATAAAAAAAAAAAAAAAAAGAGGACAATAATGAGGACTTTCTGAAAATTGCAAGACAGACAGCAGTGAGCAACAGTGAAAATTTTTTGGTATCAATATGTGGAAGTCAACGCAAGACTGCAACAACACTCTCCACTAGTGACACCTAGGCCCTTATTCCTCTCAATGTATGGGGTTCTTAGCACCTTTCTCTTAGTGACTTATCCTGAATATTAACTTCAGTATTCTCTTCCATGTCCTGAATACTGACAGACTGCATAAACAACACAAGAATATTAGAGTGACATTCACAAAATGAACCAGTACGGAAGAGGTGCTCAGAAGACCCATTTAGTTGACAAGGGTACAGGTCCTACTGTGGCTGGTTTGTATTTTATTAATTTATTTTTACCCCTTCAGCTAAAGATTCTCCTTTTCCATTTATTCTTGCTGCTACCAGATAATTACAGCCATCCCTCATCCCTTGTTTTTTGCAATTTTGATTCCACCAGTTTTGGTTATTTGCTGATGAGTAATCTAGCACAAATAAACTAGTTTTAGATGTATTTTGGGACGATTTAGCAAAGCTCTTTTTATTTATATAATTAAAAAATGGACATTAAAATACCAGAATCTAACGTCTGATGATGATATGGGACATTATAATGGGTTTTCTGTCAATAACATTACTAAATCATGGGTGGGGGCTCTTAAACTTCTCCTTCATGAAATTTATCAAAATATAACTCAACTGATGGGAGCAAGAACAATAATTTTAAAAATTAAAAATTCAAGTTAAAGAGGTCACCTTTTGAAATATGATACAATGTTTAACCTTTCTAACACGATGACGTATTTTTGTATTCCACTACCGTTATCCTTGAGATGATTTTATTCAGCTTGGTGGAGACCTCTAGTAGTGAAGGGGTTAGTGAAGGCTATTTATAACTCCTGCAGAACTAAAAGTCTCCCCCAAGCTGAATAAAATGATTTGTTGGTTGCAATAATGGAACAGAAAACATCACCTGACTGAAGGGGCTAAATGGAAAAATAAATGTTTGATTTTTCAATATATAGCAGCAATGAAGACACTGTTTCCCTGATGTAAAAAAAAAAAAAAAAAAAAAAAAAAAAAAGCCCTATAACTACTCACATAATTTTTGATAATTCATAAGCCCCCAAAATTAACCCTCCAGAGGCCAGGATTGCTGCACATTGGATCTGGTTGTGATGAGACTTAGCATTCCACCCATTACCCATCAACTCAGAGTTGTGAAGTTCAGAGTCCCTACCTTTGGGCTACCTTCTTTTCTGGAATTTGAAAACAGCCCAAACTGTCACCTCATAGGTGACACTTGGCTCTAAAGGGTTAAATATGAAAAAATTTACATCCAGGGAAACATTTTTTTTTTTTTTTTTTACAAAATTAATCAAATCCAGCAACATGTACTTTATGTTTATTCTTGTCACTTCCATACAACTTTATTCAAATCTGGAAAAGCCTCTCATGGTGCTGGAAAGGGATGCCTTCATGTGGTGGCACAGGTACATATAACCAGGCCGCTCCACTGCCTAGTTATAAAATGTCCTTCAATCTCTTCCCTATCCCCCAATGGAGGATGGTGAACTGAAAGAGATGAGCAACTTCAGCCTGAAGTCAACAACGATCATGTCCAGATGAGCCTGAGGTTACAACAACAATAACAATTCTTCTTACAGTAAATATGTTATAGAAGGCCAAAGTCATTCTGAATGTTCTATCAAAAGCTGAATTTTCCAAAAATGCAAATGAAATTAACTCAATAATAGCATCTGGGAGTAACAAGAATAAAGCATGGGTAAAGCCAATACTAACCTTGCCACAAAGTACCAATAGTAGTCAGGGTTGGGGAAAAAAAAAATCATAACCCTCTCATCTTCCATGGACACATCAAGTTATTTTACCTAAGCTACCATGTCTGGAGAAGGATGCCTTCATGTGGTAGCACTAACATATCCACAGTTATCCTATCCACCAACTTCCTATCTCCTGCATGGGGGATGGTGAGATGCCAGACAGGAACAACTTCAGCCGTTGTTCACAGAGTTCACGCCCAGATGATGAGGCTGGGATAGCAACTACTACTACTACCATTATCCAGGATACCATAATACAATTTTGTTCTTCTTCTTAGGGATATTCTAGTAGTGAAATGGTTAATAATTGTCTCAGCCTACACAGGATTTAGCTGAAATAAAACAGCCAAATGTGTCCATGGAAGCAACACGATTAGCTAAATCAGTCAACCTAATCAGCAGAAAGCCATCACCACACCAAGAACAAAAACTGACAGGAAACGTTAGACAAGTTACGGTAACTGACTACATAGATTAAAACCCCTTCAATCCAGGGATGTTGTTTTAATTTATTCTAACTACTACCAGATTATATGCAGTTTACAAGACTGCCCTGCTGGTGAGGGGGTTAGTGTAGGCTATACTTAAACTCCACTATTTTAGATATGTCTCCTCAGCTGAATAACATCATCTAGTAATAGCTAAAATAATATATTGTATAAGGATATCACTGGTGCATGATTCTATCACAAGATAAATTTACAATACTCAGAAGAAAATCTTTTAACTGGAAAGGTTAAATATAGCTTTCATTTACTTCTTCAATACAAAAGGTTTCTTCTAAGCTGAATAAAATCATGTAGGGGTAACCAGAATAAATGCATCCTCAGATTGAAGGGATTAAAGGTTTAAATAAAACATCATGCAGTAAAAAGAAAAAAAGTACTAGAATGCTCAAAATTTATATGCAGCCAATCCTCATAATAAGTCAAATGTGTGTTCCAATATATCACAAGTTCTCCAAGCAACTGGTATTTTAAAATGGGAGAAACTTGCAGCAATGGAATCATACCTTTCTCAAGGTTTTTATACACATTTTTCATGTATATATGAAATACGACTCCAGTCAGGAGATGTATCACGTGCCATATATATGTGCCATATATATATATATATATATATATATGAAGTGTGTTTATACTGTACTCACAATGCTTTCCTATGCCTGGGAGTGGCACATTAATGGTCTGTGTGGGGAGACTGGGCAGGGCCATGTATGGAGAATGGAGGGTGTGACAGATGGTATGAATGTACTCTGGGTGACTTGAGAAAAATTGCCAGGTACCATGAGAACTGCTTCACACCATGAAACTGACAATTTTTCAGCAAGCTGGTGTACAGTTCGCTAAAAAAGAAAAAAATTATAATGAGGACTTACTGCATATACTGTAAAGTACCTGTACTTGTAAAACAGATCATTTACTACAGTTGTCAGCTTGGTGATGGGTGGCCTATCTGCTGACTTAAGACAACTGGCGTAGTGAAAGGATCCGCCAAGAGAAGCGTAACGATTTGAATTTAGCATGACGGGACATAAAACATACAGTATGGCTTAGATCAATTTCAACATGTTTCTAGCACAGTGAAACTTACTTAGAGAAATAAAACTGCACATTTTTAAAATCATGCTTAAAAATAATCTAGGCTTTACTGATATGCTTTATGTTTCTCACACTAAATTCAAACCCATATGCTATTTTTGGTAGACCTTGCATGTGTGCGTTCTTGCGCCAACAAACCACTTTCACCTGACAACCTCTTTGTACAGATCACACTGCGCTTGGTCCCTCATACCAGCACAGGGGCTCATATCCTAGGTGGCACAGGAGGCTTCTTAGCATCTCTTCCCTAGTGATTTAGTCTGCCTATTACACCTTAACATTCTTTTGTATACTAACTTTTGCATCAATAACATAAGAGATGATACTATGAGGGCATATGTGGAATAAATCACTGGAAAAACTGCAACGAAAGATCCAAAGCCACTTATAATACAACCCAGTGAACTACCCACACCAAAAAAAAAAAAAAAAAAAAAGAGGAGGGAACTGAAGAAATACCTAATATGTTTTCCATCTTGATCCTGTAAAAAAAAGATAATACAGTATTGACTTTCCATCAGATATATTTGCATGGAGTGGCTGATCAATATATTGCTTTACATTACAATAGAACCTCACTAATTCCTGGCTATCCTTTTATTATTCTGGTAGTTGGGTTAGCCACATATGCAGCGTAGGCCAAAATCACACACATTCACCTTACTTTACATTTCCATATATATGAAGTGGTTCCAGATTAATTTTCAAGCATAATATGATCATTAAATTGCAAATAAACTTCATACAAGTACTTGAGGGAGCACTGCACTACTTTCTTCTCTTGCACTTGAAGATGGTATCTTTATCACTGGATCTGCGGGTTTATTAGCTTCCCACTCCTCATGTCAGTCTAACTTCATTTGTTTTCCAGAAGCATATATACTTTTTTTTCTTTTTGTCAAATTGCTGTATGGAGTCCTAAACCTTTATGAAAAGCATTTTCTTAACAATACTTAGCACTACTTTTTTTTTTACTGGTTTTACTTCTTGACTGCCAATACCATCATCATTTTAGTTATCTGGCCAACTGCAACTCAAGCCAAATATTTTTTCAATACCTGTATTTTATTTGTCCAAAAAAAAAAAAAAAAAACTGGAATAAAATTAATATATAATGGATGCCAAATTAATGAGGCTCTACTGTATTACACTTTCCAAAATAAAAAAAGCACTCAATACCTGGATGAAAGCATTTCCAATGGACCAATAATCATATCACACAGCACAAACAATGCGAAAACGAGCACTTTGGCAGCAAACGGGCGAACGGGGCTAAACGTGTCCAGCAGGTAAACTCCCCTCCGTAAAAAATAAACAGTTATCATCAAGCATCACTAAGGATCTGGGCTCGGACTCTCAAACACACTTATGATTGAAATCCTACTGTAACAAAGATCATTTTCCCATCATAACTACGACAGACCCCTTCTTGTAAAAAAGATACTGTACCTACGATCATCTACCTCTTGTACAGTAAATAAGACTCATTCCTTGTAGCTACTGTAAACTCTTCCTCGTAACTAAGATCAACTTGTTTGTAACTATGACTCCCCCTCCAAATTAAGATCAACTTCCTCTCATAATTAATATAATAAGTAAGACAGAGTACTATACATTTTAGCAGGAAAAAATGATAGACACTGGTTGAATACGCTCTCTCTCCTCTCCTCATCCTTTCTACCTATCTATCTATCAATAGCCAGATGCCTTAATCTCATAAGGAGAACTGTTATACCCTCTGCTACTGAGCTGCCCTCTCTCCATCTCACACCCTTCTGCTTATACAGTATACTGTATCTCTCCATTCCACCCCTCCATCTCATCTTCAGTCTCCCTCTCCACTTAAATCACATACAGTCTCCTACACAGTCTCTCTCAGTTACGACTGGAAAATGATCAGAAGTCTGTCTGTGATCCGAGCCCTGGAATGTTAACTCTAGCTGCGTAAATCACACAAAAATCTATATTATTGGCATCAAACCTTTCAAATCTTTGCTGTCAACCAGCAAGAGCATAAAATGTACCCGAGATGGCTTCATAACCCTCTTTAGCTCAGTGACATCTTTATTTTATTCCTGCTGTCTCCAGATGATTAAATTCAGCTTAGGAGAGACTTTTTGGAATGGAGGGGTTAGATACAGCCATCATTAACCCCTTCACTAACTATAATTCCTTCACCTTAACTTGGCTCAAAATCATTGTTAAGTTCTCCCACCCTTTCCACAGTGCTTCTTCATGACTAATATCACACTCAAGTGTTCATCTCTTGTTACAACTCAATACCATAACTTGACCTAGATTTTCATCCTTTTTCAGCCTATTTCCCACTGCTCAATGATGAAAACGACAATACTACAGTTTTACAAACCTTCCATAGCACTTGTTTATCACTAACATCATACTCCAGTGACAATCTATTGCTATAACTCAGCATTCAAGATGGAGATGTCAATTTTTGGCCAATTTAAAGTGAAAAGAGTACAGAACAAGGTACTCTCCTAAGCTGAAAACAATATGTCAACATCAAGAATAAATTTTATAAATGTCATCAATGAATTTAAAGGGACAACCATTGAGAAAAAAATGCTTTATAAGAGAATCTACATAATCATATATAACAAAACAAAACAAAAATATTATTCACATACACGGAATGGAAAAAAAAAAAAAAAAACGCACACCCTACCACTCACAAATGGGCCAAGGAAGAAAAAGAAGACACAGCCCACTGATTAACTTATATGTACAGGTTAGAGGTTAGCAGGGGTGACTTCAAGCTAGAACTTCATCATTCTTGCAGGCTCCCTTGCATTTCTTCCTCACTAGGATATTTCTGAATTTAGCACATAATCTCTTGTGCAATGTTCATGTTAGCAGTCTGTCCATCCCTCTATCACCCAACTCTACTGTATGATAGCCATGCTGACAATCCATTCATCATCCAGTTCTATTGTAAGATACTTATGCTATCCATCCATCTGTCCATCTACCATTCAATCCTTTATTGTCCCATCTGGACATTTAACACCCAAATGACCAGATGCTCACCCTTCAGTGGCATTATGAGAACCATATACATCAATTATCCTTTACAGGCCACAAGATAATAAAAGTAACAGACACAATTACAATACAAATATAATACAAGAGAAAATAATACATCAAATACAGAAATAAACTAGTAAGGAAGAAGTGCCAGGCAGCCTCCCTGACTGACAAAAACCCAATTCTTAGGCTGGGACCCAAACACCTCATGCGGGTCCAGGAGGAGGTTGGTGTGATGCCATCTTTTGCTGTACCATATTAACAAGGATATCGGTGTACTGCTGCATCATGGCCACCATCCTCGGGTCCTTGTTACTATCGGGTTGCTGAGGCATAGGACCCGTTGGGGAGGCTAGAGGAGGGGCAGGGGCTGCATTTGGTGCAGTGAGGGGTGTGAGGGCGTGGGTGGCTCGTGCCGCAGCGCCAAGCAACAGGGAACGCAGGGCTCGATGGTGCTCCTCTTCCCCACCACCGCCCTCGCTGCACGCCCGCCACCATAGCTGACTCAAGCGCTCACATCCCTCCACTACCCACTCACACACGCTCTCCACCATCCCTACACTCACTGTCAAACATATGTTAACAACATAATCAGTATGTGAAGTCATATTTACTTCCATGCATGCAGCAAAATGGGGTATCTGATCTTATCTGTCTGTCTGTCCTTGTCTGCCTGTTAGCATTATGAAGGCTGTTGGATGGAATCACACTAAGTTTTGCATAATGAGTCAGGACTGTCAGATAAACAGGAAATTAAGTTCTGACTGTAAAAGGTCATGCATCAAGGGTATGACCAACTTACAGAATTTTTTTCCTATTTTGATCGAACCCAATGGACAAGCTGAAGGATGGAAGGGGTGAAGTGATTCATTTCTGATCATTATTTCCAGGAAATAGGCAATATTTACTGAAAACTGCCTCTTACAGTGGTTTCCGACATGCAAGGTCTCATTGAAGTACAGCACACAGTAATCAGAAAGCAAAAATTTATGTTTATAGTATGCTCTGAAATATACACTACTCACTGGTAGAAAGGCAAACAGGCTCAGTCCACCACACTTATCAGTGGTTCAGAGACATACTGATTCAAATCCACCAATGAATCATTTGAAAAGGCCTGGTAGGGTAAGGCCTGATTGGAAATGTGGTTTACTGAATATTTTAAACCACTGAAAGCAAGTGCTTTCTGTAACAATTTACTTAAGCCTGACCCTTTATATAATGTACTTCACCAACATACAGGTAATACCTTTCTGTAGTAATATATAATAGATACAAAAAATTTAAGAGACAGATTATGGACACTAGAATAATGGACAGCAGACTGCATGATGACTGAAAATAAGAGGATTTATATGCAATTTGTTCATATGCAATAACAAATAAATATTCAATCCAATCTTGTACTCACACTGCATATTTTATCAGATACTGGGAACTCCTCTGGGCTCATAATGATTTACTGTATACTAAATTACTTCTTATTTAGAAGAAAAGATAAACAAATACATAAATAAGTGAAAACAAACAGTCCTGTACTCATAAGGCATACCATCTGGGTCAAGGTAGGCAAGTTCATCTCATGTTAGAAGCTTCAGGCTCAAGAGGGTTTATATTACACTAGTTTCAAATTAAACAAACTAAATATTTAAAGGACTGCTGTACTCACATGGCATACTGTCTAGGTCAAGGTAGGTGAGTTCGTCCCGTGTTGGGTACTCCTCGGGACTCATGTCCACTGTTGACGCAGCTGAGGATGGCCGGCTGAGATCAGATGCTCCCAATCCACCCCGCCGCGTCCCAGGTGAGGCAGCAGAGGCGTAGCGGCCACGCACGGCCTCACCTCGGGTCTTGCTGCTGAGACTGTTGCTGCGGGTGAGGTCACGCTCACTCACCGCTCGTGTGGGCAGCGTCCCACGCCTGCCACACACACACACCAACACACCAACACAGGGAGAACACCACAAACATCAGCAAGGAAACAAACAACACACAACACAGGGACTTCGGGAAAACTATGGATTTTGCTATGACAGTCAACACAGGTCTAGCTAGGACAATTACTGTATTCTAATCTAAGACAATCATTACAATTAAATACAACTAGAAGTGTGGGAAGAGCACAACAATAAAGTTACATAGTTAGATTTTAGGACAGCTATAGTTGGTAATGTAGAGAAACATAAGCTGAGGACAAAACTTTATTCTTAACTTGCTTTGCTAAGAAAGCAGCCCATTGACAAGGACTGGCTGGCAATAAAGTTTTCATCCTAACTTGAGTTTCTCTACATCACCCTCCTGCAAGTGCAAAGAAAATACTGGGAGATCAACTATTAATGATAGAGAAATGTTTGGTCTATGTATTGTATTAGTGTACAACTACTACACAAAAAGGGGGTACATTAGCAAGAAATTATCAGACACAGTAACATAACTGCATATCAAGCATTCAAGAACATCACTATTAAACATTTAATCATGACCACTACTACAATTAATGGAAAGAGATGAAATACACTGTACTACAACTCCATCAAATAATAAGTGTGTGTTTTTTGTTTTAAATTACAAAAAAAAATCCATTTGGACCTGAGAATATCATGTTGTTGTTACTGTTGTTGTTCTGGACCCAAGTACTGTATATCTGAAATGTGAACTCCGTGGACTGCAGGCTTACACTGCCCTTCTCCTGCAGTCCACCATCTTCCTTCCTTGGTGGCATAGGGAGGGAGCTGAGGGGCACTTTTATGACTGGATAGGGAGATGCTTAGTAATAACAGTGCCACCACATGAAGGATGCCCTCTCTAGCACTAAAGAAGAGATTAAATATACCATGTTTAAATCAATATACATCTAAGCTTCTTTGAGAAATACCAAACTGTGGTAGTTAAAAAAAAAAATAATCCTATATACAGTACCAAAGTGACCACTCAAGTTACATAAACCAAGTGATGTGAAAGAATGAGTGAGTGAGCAAGCAAGGGCAAAAGCAAGTGGGCAAGCAAGCAAGTAACCAAGCAGAGAGCATTCTTTTGACTTATACACATCAAACATATTATTCACTCATGCCATTATCAAGTTCTGTATTGTTCCATTGTACTGCAAGTTAATGATAATGACAATGATGATGATGAATTTGCAACCTTCCCTAACAAAATGAAACCACTGTCTTTATCCCAAAACTGATGGAGAGAAATGGTTGAGTGAATAATGTTAAATACAATACAGTGTTCTTTCATTCATGACTGTCAATATATATTATTCATTCACATTACAATATATCAAATTTATAGTCATACCATAACCTCCACAAGGATTTTCCCATCAAAATAAAACCAAATTTAATACAATATAACAGGGATCGATGAAGGAAAATGTGTAAGAAATAATGCTTGTACATAATTCTGAATGCAAACAACATGGTGATTGTATGTACATTCACCCAAAATATTACTCATTCACTGAACAGCAGTTTATAACTATACCATCACCGCCACAAGCAACTTTTCTCAGAATCAAGCCAAATTCATTAATACATTCTGAAAATATATACATGAACAAAAAAACAGAGAAATATAAAGCACAACAAGTGATACAGGATACAGTTTTATAAGAGATGGAATGTAGAGCGCGCATACAGATTGAAAAATCCACCAGCTCACACTAAAAGCAAAGACATGATGCATGAAAATAAGTCCAAATGTATTCTGTAAAAGCATGCACAGTCCAGGATAAACACATAAAATCATGCACATACCAAACTCAGCACATAAGCTCATGTCAAGCAACACCACATGCAACAGCTAAAGTAAAATTTTAAAAAACATTCTATATAAACTATCTATCTATCTACCTATAGCCCAATGCCCTAATCTATATAAACTACAAATTATATATCACCACAACAGGCTCAGCAAGGTCTACTCATGAATTAAACATAATGAAGTACTGCACAGTATTAACACTATTACCGTAATTAATTATACTACACTAACAAAATACCCCACAATCTAAGTTGGATAAAGCATTATTAATCATCAGAACCAAGAGATATATTTTATTGGCTTATTCTTGCCACCTCCAGATGATATAATTCATCTTGAGGTTTTGTTGGGAAAGGGTCTGTGAAAGACTATAGTTCTTTCACTTTAACTTAGCCCAGATTTTCATCCTTTTGTACAGTATTTCACATAAGTCAATGGGAGAAAAAGATAATGCTATGACTCTTTATCTTTTCCTTAACACTTCTTTGTGACTAATATTGAATTCTAGTGTTAATATACTGTTACAACCCAGCATCTGAGATGGACTGTTGGCAATTTTAGGCCAAGGTATGGTGAAAAGAGTATATCTTCAAGAGACTCACCTAAACAGAATAAAATCATATGGAGGTAGCATGAATATACTGATAAAATACATCACTTAATTCATGGGGTTAGTCCCTGCCAAAGTTCTCTCCTACCTTCCCGCCACACCTTTCCCTTCACCTGTCTTTTCCACCCTTTCATCAATCTCTCCCTCTTCCTCCTCTCTCTTCCCCTCTCTTATTTCTTCCCCCTCCCTCTTTTCTCATTTTTTTCCCTCTCCCCTCCCACCTCTTTCTCATCCCCATTTCTATCCTATCACTTACACTACCTCTCTCATTTCTCCCCTCTCTCTACTTTTCCTCTTTTCCCTTGCCACTTCTCCTCCCCCCCGTCTTTGCCCCTCTCTCCCTCCCACCTCTTTCCCATCATCTATCTCTCCTATTACTTGCCTCTCTCATTTTGCCCCATCAATCTCCCCCTCACCCAAATCTCCCTATCCCTTCTCTCCAGGTCCCCCTTACCCACCTGTCTCCACCATGGGATCGGCTTCTTGTGTTCTTGTGGTCCGAGGGCGAGGCATCCTCTGAACTTGAATCTTCATGGAACTGCCGGATGTCACCTAGAAAGTAACAGTAAAAGTGTAATAGTAACATGGTAACAGTAACATGGTAACAGTAACAATGCACCAGTAACATGGTAACAGGACACTGCACACAGAGTAAAGTCCAATCAACTCTCACAGTTACAAATCTTATTACATATCTCAAACTTCATCTTTTCCAACTGCTTCCAGCAGCTGTTGGGAAGTAATTAGCAGTTATGGCACTTGGTTTAACTTCCGGTCCATAGAAAACATCAGCTGTTCCATGGACAACCCCAATATTAGGATTCCTTAACGGGCAGCATGGTGTTATTTTTTAAATAATTAGTTATTCACCCAGAGCAAGCACACATACCCGTGGAAACAGCCTGAGATAGGGACGCTTTCCTCTTTAGTGCCCTGGGTGTCATCTTATTCATGGAGGCAATGGTGGGTCGCATCGGACGCTCACTTCTTGATGTCTCCTCTCCACTCTGTAAACAACAAAAAAATAATAATGAACTGTGTTAGCATTTTAATCTCTTGAAATTCAGACAACACTTCATGCATACAATATGGCCTATGTATAATGATAAGTCTAATCAAATACAGTCCCAACTCTCATATTCAAACTGCTTAGGTCCAATGTTAAGAAAAAAACAAAAAATCAGCCTTCCTCTGCCTTTTACCAGTGAAATAAAAAAAAGTGAAACTTAGAGTAAAACCTTTGACCCACCTGATTGAGCACCCCTATGGAGCTGGAGCGAGAGAGATTTCCACCATGGGAGCGAGTGGGAGTCTTGTTACTGCTGCCGCCAGATTTGCCCGACTTCTTCCCTCCCGCTAAATGATATGAGGGTAGGTCAGGTAAGGAACTAATTATGAATGATATGGGTGACTATAATTTATAACTGACATGATACACATACCTAGGACTCCTAACTACTTGATTCTATAATATATGTATCAGGCATGAAAATAAATATGACTAATACAAGCAACTACGATTGATACAGGTACCTATAATTTATATATACTGTATATGTGTCCGGTACAAAATTAATTCTGACTGATACTGTAAAGGTGTCTATGACTATTAACCATCTAAATCAATATGTCTCAGGTCCAATATTAATTATACTCTACAATACTGTATGCTCCACAGCCCTAAGCCCCTAGACTGTTGATGGATGGACTGACAACCCTTCCAATCTGATGATGCTTCCCTATTTTATTCTTGCTGTCTCTAGATGAGTTTATTTTACTTAGAATGAATCTCAAGTAGTGATGGATTAACCCCTAACCGCTGGCTGACGTGTATAGCAGTCACGATTTTGGGCGTGGAGCAACGCCAGTTGACGTGTACTGTATAGCTGCAAGTGTCTTCCCACCACCCTTTTAACTTTAACTTATCCTTACTCATCAACGGGACCACCTGGAGACATGGGGATACTTTCATTTGAAAGAGGAAGAGTTGATGATTCTTATGTAGCTTTAATTTTTTCTCTAGCTGTTATAGTCTGGCAGATATTAGGGTTTGAAGTTAGGGTATTTTTTTCCATCACCGATATCCACCATAGGGAGGAACGTGCAACAACGGAAAACCCCCAGCGTGTAGGGGTAAACAAAGGCTACATCTAACCCTTCAGTCTGAAAAGTCCCTCCTAAGCTGAATATAACCTGAGGGTAGTGAGAATAAAATAAAAGATAAGCTACTTAAAAGAGGAGGTTAATCTTCAATGATCCTCAATATATATCTATCTTTTAGTACTGTATATGACATGATGGAAACACTGGAGAATAACCTGAACATAATTCTATTTAACTCATTCATACTCCCAAATAAGTAAAAGTACTGAGCAAAACATTAATTCATTAACCTCCTAAATTTCACTGTTTTTCATATACTTTTGAATTACCACAACTGTACTTGACATTACTGCAAAAATCAATCACCAATTTCATCACGCTCAATGAAAGTCTTAAATTAATATTCTATATATACTTTTGAACTACTGTATCAAACACGTACTTGACAATTATTTGATCAAACATTTAATTTTCATGAATCAGGCACTATTTTCTAAGCCTATTAACCTATAACTATACTTTACCTTCTAAGTTACTACACTCATGAGCTATAGTATCTGCATACCGTCTACCCCAAGAACTAGTAAGAGGAAAGTCACAGCCAGGCTTTCACACCAAACAAAGACCTACTGTTGGTAATTCTTTTCAGACTGCACATAACAATCTTATCTCAAACTACAGTACTCCTTGTCTAGTCTAATAAAGCACTGAACTACCACCAAATGCACTTACTGGCACAGGTGGGACTTGTGCATTACTGTAGCCCATATACATTCCTGCCTGCACCCACTTGCATCCAGTAGGGCTGCTTGTATGGGTTACTGATGCAAAACTCCTGCATGCATACACCCGTCCCAGAAAGCAGTTGGTGTAAACACTCCCTATCACTAGAGAACAGGTCCTTCCTTGGTGTGAATCCCAGCCTAAGACTTTCCTCCAGCCCTGAGTAGCAGAAACTATGGCTACCGAGTGTGCAAAATACCATCAATATGTAGATGATCCATTATGACAAGAGGAAATGTTGAGTAGAAGACAGAGACAGGCTAGAGCTTGAATTCCTTATTTTCAAGCTCTGACCTGTGTTTCTTTCCCACCCAACAAATACTATCACTACTAATGTATGAACAATAAACAACAGGGATAATAATGATGGTACACTATCCGTAATTTACATTAGCAAATGGAAACACAATGACCAAAGCACTAGAACAAGCAACATCAAACAATATGCTCTAAGAAAAGAAAAAAAAAATAGCTAAAGGAATACAAATAAACTCGCTATAACACAGAAAAAATACAACACAGTACATGCACAATACAGTACTGTAATAGCAATAATGTCAACAATATTCATAGTAAAAAAATAGCACTACAGTGGTAATTGTAAGTAAAGAAATATTACAGCAATATTATGCACAAGGAATATATGAGGCACTAATATACAGCTGTACAAACCTAATATAAAATAAAAGATAATTAATAAACAAAGGTGTCTATAAAAAAAATAATTAGGTGTGCTTAAACACTGATTCAATAATGCTGAAAAAAAAAGTACTACAAAATATGCTACTGTAGTATGAATCTAAGTTAAATGAAGGAAAGTTAAGACAAGGAGAGTTTGAATGAACATAAGGAAAGTTAGCAGAAGTTATTACGAGAAGAGACTTAATTATTTTGAATTAACAGAAGTTAAGAGGGGGAGAGCTTGAACTAACTGATGGCAAGTTAGCAAAAGTTAATATGGACAGAGTATGAAAAAACAGAAATAATGAATTACCACGATGAGATTTGGCAGAAGTTAACAGGATAGTCTGAATGGATGGAGAGAAAGTCAGTAGAAGTTAACTAGAGGAGAGTTTATATTTAAATTACAAAAAAAAAGTATAAAAATTTAAGATCAAACCTTAATTCTCTATACTGGCTTCTGAATATAACAATGAATACTACGAGCAATCTAAGAGCCATGATGCTAGAGCACCAAAGTGTAAGCAAACATCCCTTACATCTAACTATCATTTATGGAACACCTTGATTTGGTAGATGCAATCAGCCTGCATCTCACATTACATAGAACAGTTAGCAATGATGCATAAAGGCTGGACATGTTTCTTCATCACCATGTTTTGTAAATTATCATTAAAAAAATGGGAGATTATTCAGACCTTTGTGCCCCCTGTTTAAATAAATTCTAGGATCTCTACCAAATTTACCTGAGACTATAGATGAGAATGGAGAGTGTTCCCATGAAAGAAAATTTTAATGGTGTACTTGTCAGCCTAGCCTCGGACCCCTAGACTCCAAATGGCACTAAATGGGATTGGCATTTTATTTTACTGATTCACTTTTAACACATTAACATCATAAAATAATTCAACAAAAATAATAAAAATCAAAGTTTCACAAAGCATAGCGTATACAGGGTGTCCCAGAACTGGACGTACTAACTTTCAGAGGTGATTCTAGGGCTAATTATAAGTAGGAAATGTTATATCAACATGGGTCTAATTCTTAATCATTAAAGAGCTATAATTACTAATGACCTTATGGGCAAAAATGGTCCTCCTCATTATCCACACTTAACGTCATATGCAACTGTAGCTCCATAACAGTAGAGAATTGAACTCGTGTTGATATTGCATTGTTTACTCCACATCTGCCTAAGAAATGCCTCAAATTAGTATATCAAGCCACTGGACACTCTGTAGGTTGTACTCCACTTAACAGCACAAAACTGCATATAAACAAAGCACAGCAACTTCATTGTGTAAAGTCTATGAAAAGCAGTACAGGACAAAGTTATGCATTAATGAAGTACTGTACACTAAATTAAATTCTGAAGCAACACAAGAACACATATATACATATTTTTCATTCTTTCCTCTTCATTCTGTCTGTGGGTGGCTCTACACTGAGTGACAAGCCAAATGGTTTCCTGTACACCAGGAAACCATTTACAGTACCATGCTGAGTGGTAACCATATAAGCAAATTATGGCGCCTGGAAGTTTAGTGGGTAAATCAGGCACTCCAATCAGACTGAACTTGTGTAGGTTTATATCCAAGGGGTGGTTGGGGTTTATTGCTCACGTAATGCCACTCAGGGATGTATGACGCTGGTCACTCTCATCTTAAATGTCAGGACCAACCTGCCTAGCCCTGGGCTCCTATGCTCCTCATGGGACAACACAGGATTAGATGATGATGATGACAATGATAATATTGATGCTATACAGCCAATCAAATCAGCCCCTTCAATCCAATGCTTTTTCTTACAATAGTGCCAATAATAAAGATAAGAATGGAGGAAAAAAAAATGAGAGTAGTAGCAAAGATATGGGTGAGAGTGAAAGCAAGGGTGAAGACAAACTATGGCTGGTGAAAATCTGGGAACTGAAAAAAAAATTACAGGAAATAAGATACATTACAGGAAGGAACAGGCAAGGACAAATGATTTGTTGTGTACAAGTAGCAGTGGACAGAAACTATGACTGGTGGGTGTACTAAGGGAAAAATAAGTACAGTAAACCCTTGACGTAACAAACCCCGGTATTGCGAATTTCGGATATCACGAACGGCAAAATCGTGACCTAACTTCCCCTGGATTTTGAGAACAAAGGTCACTAAATGAGGGGGAAGTTTGGGAATCAGCCCACGATGACAACAGCATTCCTTCCTGGCACAGTAAGTTTACTGTAACAGAATTCATCATCATCATCATCATCAGAATTACATTATACTATACAGAGTATTCTTATTATAGGTATTGTATTTATATGTACAACTTCATATAGTATTGTATTTACATGTATACATCATGTGCCACTGAATTCTGCATGTAAAACTTCAGAGAGTTTAGGTTATGTTTAAGCACGTAGGACTGAACGACTCCCCTTATATAGCGAACTGAGTTCAGTAATCTCTCGGAAATACCAACCTCTCGTATATAGCAAACTTTTGGATATAGCAACCCACCCCTCCCCCCAATTAGTTCATTATATAGAGGGTTTACTGTATGACAAAATTAGGGTGGTGATGGTACTGCTACATATGGGAAGGAAAAACAAAAATGTGGGCAGCAGCAAGGGTATGGGGGAGGCGGAAATGGAAAAAAGGTAGAGTGGATACGAAAGTGGCAAAGGTATGAGTGTGAACAGAAGCAAAGTTGACAATAAAGGTTATACTAAAAGTAACAGAAATTCAAAATCACAAGAGACAGGGACAATGCAAGCAAGAATAGAAAAGGAAGTGGACAAAAGGAGTATGAGGCAATAAAAGATGAAGTGGGCAAGGGCAGCAGCGAAGGGTAAGGGTGGAAGCGGGTCCAAGCATACCCGCGGGTGGGGTTGGAAGCAGGCGTCTAGGTGCCCCAGGGTTGGTGAGGTCGCTAAGTGAGCACGCTCGGCGCAAACCACCGCCAACACTTCCACCGCCACCGCCACCACCAGGGCTGCTGCTGAACCCACTGTCGCCACTCCCACCATCTACAAACGTCAACAACAACACACATGCTAAACGCTGGATTCAGATGCCTCAGTTCTTGCTCCCTCAAAAGAGTTGCATTCACTGGTTAAGCCGTTATATGCGATGATGTCATTTTTCTCACAAATTCATTCTACCCTCACATGGCTTTATTTTGCTTCAGAGAGACTTTTTGAACTAGATAGCTATTGCGTACATACTGTTAGGTGTCTTATTCCTGTAAGGGGTGGCCACAGACAAACTGCCTCCACACCACCTTGTTTTCTGCCACTTGGCTGCCCTCCCTCCAATTCACACCCCCATTTCTAATATACCTCTCAACTCCATCCCTCCATCTCATCCCTGATCTACCCCTCCTTCTCTCCCCTCCAGCTCAGTTATATACACTTTTCTAGTAAGTCTCTAATTCTCTATCTAAGCCTTCTAATTCAAGGTCTCTCCTGAGTTATGTACACTAAAACCATTTGGAGATATCACAAATAAAATGAGACAGACATCATTGTGGCAATGGAGTTTACAGAATAAGAAAAACTACTGTAAATACAACTCACACAATCACAAGGATGGATCCCATTGACTTGAAAAATGAATTACAAAATATATTTCACATATAGTTCTTCATTAAAAAAAAAAAAAAAAAATCGTCACAGCACCGCAAAATAAGGCAGTTATCAAAAGTTACCCAATTTACTATGTACGATAAAAAAGAATTTAGTTATCAAAAGACCTACAAACAGCTATCCTTGCTGTCAACAAAAATTAACTGTGGGGGTGCAAGTTTCTTAGCTCTGGGCTATTTGCACTTGCTTAATAATACAGTAGTTTTAATACCTGGAGATTTACCCAGACAAGTAAATAAATAAATAGATAAGTAAATACATAAACTCACAATGATCTGAATCCATCCGTCATGCGTTGTACAAAAGTGCTGCAGGGAAGTTAAAAAAAAAAAAAAAAACATGCACACACACACAAAGGCTACATCACACATACACTTTCAGAAACAAACACGAATGCTTTACGAAACAAACACAAATGCTTTACAAAACAAACATGAAAGCTTTATGAGAACAAACACAAACGCTTTACAAAACAAATGCACTCAAATCAGACCATCAAGTTGTTGATGAAGTATAATAAGGATAAAAGAAATATATCAACCCTTTCAATCCAAGGACTTAATGCTTAACTCCTGCTACTCCCAGAAAATATTATTCAGCTTAGGAGAGACTTCCTGAACTGGAGGAGTTAGATATGGTCTTCATTAACCCCTTCACTGCTATAGTTGGTTTGCTCTAAGCTGACAAAAAATTTCTAACTCCTTTAAGCTTGGTTGACTGTCTAGTGCTGTCAGAATGGGCAGCTGACTTGCCTATAATCTGTTCACTTTACCTAGACATAAAACTGCCATCTCTCCACCTTGAATGCTGTGCTGTGACAAGATATACCCTAGAATACTGAACTAAATTACTAATCATGAGGAAGTGCCATGGAATGTGTGCTGAGTACTTTTACGGTCTTATTCTGCAAATGGGCTACCAGGAAATCAGCTGCTGAAGAATGAAAATCTTTGCTTAGTTAAAATGAATGAATTATAGTAACCAAGGAGACTCATTCCTATTTCATACACGGCTCAATGAATTTCATGTAACCATGACTTAGTAGTCAGTTCAGAGAGTGGCCCAGTTCCATTAGATAAAAACACACCAACTACAGAGATAATTATCTTTAAGCTGAGTATATATATATATATATATATATATGAAATATCTGGGGTAACCAAAATAAAACTATGGCCTTGAACTAAAGGGGTTAAGAGGTCTGGGGCTGACACTAACAGCACTCATGCCAACAACAACATGCTACACTCACAAAGCAACAACAACAAACAAAATGCACACACAAGCAGAACACACATGTATTATAATGCTTTGGAAATTCAAGGTACAATATATTATCTTTCAGCCTGAGCTAACCTTATTGTCTTCCTTTTTTTCCTTGTCTACTTATCTATCTCTTATTTATGTACTTATCTATCTATTTACTATATTTATCTATTCTTGATATTCAACTTAGATAATGTTGCGCAGGCTGAAGAAGTTAATGATAAAATAAGAAAAATATGGCTGTAATCATATCTTCATAAAATCACATACGGTATTTAAAAAAAATAAGAGGCCTAAAAAAAAAGAATAAGCATATTAAAAAGAAAAAAAGTACCATCAATAACCATGCATAAAAATTAATACGTCAATAACAGACCTGAAAAATTAAAGAAATATACAAAAATGGGCAGTTTAGTGTAAATAAAAAGGAACTGAGGAGGGCAGCTGGGGGTGAGTGGTCGGGTAGGTCATTCCTCATGCCAGATAGCAGCCGAGGTTCAGACTCACAAAACACACTTGTGACTTATTCTTTGTTGTAACTTATGATTTTTTTATTCTTATATTTTGGTGGTGGTAGTAGTAGGAGTAGGAGTGGTGGTAGTAGTAGTAGTAGTAGTAATAGTAGTAATAGTAATAGTAGTAATAGTAGTAGTAGTAGTAGTAGTAGTAGTAAAATACTATTAATACTACTACAACTAATACTACTATCACTATTATGACTACTACTGCTTTTAAAAGGAAGAAGAGACAATAGGGAATATTCTGCACTCCCTAGTCCTTATCCTTCCTACATAATTCAATCACAGTTACAAGAGAGAAACAATCACAAGTCTGTCAGCAAATCTGAGAGCAGGCTTCGAAAAGGTCGCCATCATCGCTTACGTTTGGAAGGGAGGACTTGCTGTATTGTCACCTTCTTGGCCAACAGGACCCGGTGAGCCCTCCCTGGGGCCGGGAATAGTCCCGGGGCTAGGGAGGGCTGGGACGTAGGCAAATAGACTGCTGGGGGAGGGCCTGGGGGAAGGGGCTGAGCTTGAACCACTGGGAAGTCCTCGGGGGCAACATGTGAAGCCGGAGGAAGTATGGGATGGCTTCGGTGTGTGTGACGTCGAGGAGAAGGATCCCTGCTCCCCTGCCTCAGATGCTCCAAGACTGGAGACTGAGGTAGGGAGAAGGACACAGGGGCAGACTGTTCAAACCTGTAGGAGTGAGTTTCCACAGTCACGGTCGAGACAGATCCCCCTCTGCCATTGCTACCCTCATTGTTTAATAATCCCTCCATTCCCACATTAGTCCCTATTTCCTCAGAGTCTGGGACTGAAGAACACCTATCCCTGGGGCTGTGGCTTGGGGATTTAACAGAGAAGAACGGAGGATTGGTGGGTGTCTGGGCATCCGAGTGGCCACTATCACTACCAGCCAAGGCAGAAGTGCCCTGCGATGTCGAGGCTAGAGAAGTGGGTGCCAGAATTGGATTGGCCAAGGCAGTGTCAGATGCAGTGCGGAAAACCTGGGTGTGCGAGTTCACGGGTCCCTCATTTGTAGGGAAAACATCGGCCTCATAGTCATTAGGCAGCTTCTTACTGACGCCTTCGAGGGACAACCGCTGCCAACGCTGTCTCTTGCGACGGGGAAAGGTCAGTGTTCCAGCTGACTGTGGGGCCGGTTGAGGCTCTGGTCTCATTTCCTGGTCCTTCTCTGGCTTACCTTTACCCTCGATTTCCTCCTCCTTGTCCTCCAAACTATCACAGCTGAAGTTTGAGGTCTCACTCTTTACTGTGTCACTGTCAGAATCCTCATCAGCTCTGCTTCGATGTGCCTGGCGTAGCTGCTGGAAGATCGGCTCATGGGCACTGAGTAGGGAGAGGCTACGCAAGGTTTCCTCCAGTGAATCAGTGTCCACTTCAGGTGGTGAAGACGAGTACCCCATCAGCCGCTCAAACTCCAGGAGGTCTCGCTCAAGCTGTGCCAGTAGCTGCTTACCTGTTCTCTGCTGGTCTCTCGGCACGGCACTCCCATCAAACACAGCACTGCCCACCTCTAAGTTAGCCCCTACACCATTACTCACAGCACAAAGACCCACCCCAGCACCAGCACTCAGTTTCCCTAGTATCTCATCAGCCGTACCTTGCCCTGCATTCCCTCCTAAGCCTGCTAAGTCTGAAACACGGCTAGATTCTAACTCTGCCACGTTGCAAGGAGAATATCTCGGAAGACCCCCGCTCTCCACATCTGCAACCCCCTCTGTTGAGCTCTTAACGCTAGCCGGAAGCAACTCTGGAAAGTCATTTGTGCCTGTGAGGGGTACGTAAGTCTGCGGGTGGGTGGTGGTGAGGTGGAAAGGGGTGCGGTCACAGGAACGGCCATTACCTTGGGTGCCGGACATGTATGAAGTGTCTTTCTCCGGAATGTTGCTGAGGTCCGAGATGCTCTTGCTGTTTCTCAAGTTTGATTTGTAACCGATCTGATGAAAGAGACAGTGTAATATTATCTGTACTGTCAACAAACTTAAACCATCATCATCATTATCATAACATGACTCACTTTACAAATATTATTCATTTCTTAACCCGTGGATTGCAAGCCACAGCTCAGGCTGGGATGCATCACGTTGTGAGCCACAGCTCATGCTGTGCTGGACATGCATCACTGTAAACAAAACGACCCCTACACAAACTCACGCATGGCAGTACGCTAAGACGGAGAGAGATTTTTTTCTTTTCACCAGATGATGCCCTGGATGTTTATCTTCAAGTTTACATTAAAGGAAAAAAAAAAAATGGATTTTTTTTTTTCACTACTCCCGTACATAAACTTACACATTGCCTTACGCAAAGACGAAGAGAGAGAGAGAGAGAGAGAGATTTTTTCTTTTCACCAGATGATGCCCTGGATGTTTAACTTCAAGTTCATAATAAACAAAAACTAAAAAAAAATCTTTTTTTTTTCCTTCATTTTCCGTGCACCATGGGGTGGAATAAAAAAAAGGTAATTGCGCAATCCACGGGTTAAGCATGATTCATAACTAATTAGATAGAAGACAAAGTGTACTATTATCTGAATTACTGACATACTAATACTATTTATGTAAATTATTCATAGTCGGGTTAAAAGTTCACCTAGTACTTCACCACTTCTATTCCTCATAATCTCTGCTGGTTAACATTTATAAGATGAGAGAGGTCTGGTATGTTTCTCTGCTCCCAGATAATGGGTTGTTATTGCTGAATCCCAGCCTGTCTGGCCAAGCAAACCTGTCTATCATAAAACCAAATGCCTCTGCAGGGCCATCCTACAAGTACAGTACAATACATGCACAGTCTAGAGATCCAGTGCCCCCTTACAGTAAACAGCACCTCACCAAGAGCTGTACAAAGGCCCATCCCATGGTGAGGCACAGTGAATTACAAGGAGGTTTGGCTCCTGGGTGGAGTCTGCACTTGCTCCACCCAAGGTCACAGAACCACCATGTGAAGGCTCTACTTCAGCTCACAGATATTATTATTCATTATATAATGCATCTGGGAGGAAAGGAACAGACATGCCCAATGCACTGTATAAAGAAAATACAGTGAAATTTTAAATATTGCAAAATTAACCTAACATTACATATCTCTAAAACACTGTAGATGATACGATTACTTACACTTTGCAATTTCTTCCTGGTTTCTTCTATTCTTTTAAGAAGCTCTTCTCTTTTGTTTGACATCTGCGTATCTTTATTTCTTGCATTGAATTTATACGATATGCTGAAAGAAAATACACAGACGTATATATTAGAACAAGTTATTAATGATAGTAAATGACACAGCACTCTATAAAAGAACCACGACATTTGAAATGTTGATTCACAAATACTAGCCGACATAAACCATAAATGCTTTAAGAAATACGTACATCATCATCATCATCATCATCCACACTTCTTTTCCCACCTCAGGAAGGGATGAGGTAGGGTCCAGAGAGCTAGAAAAAATCTAACAGAAGAGAAACTCATCAAATGACTGCCTAATTAAATGGGCCACAATCTCGTTCACTCACTATTCAAGCCCCCAGAATCCTGGCACTGTATCACAGGCATAAACACCCACACTTATGCATCTCGTACTACTTAATTAGCTAAAGTCAGTTCAACGTCTATCACATCACTGGAGTTATTCTCGTTGCCTGGTAATATCAAGTAAACATTACATAATACCCAAATACAGTAATCCCTCGATTATCCGATGTAACAGAGCCAAAGGTACGTCTGGATAGAGGATCCATCTGGATAATGGACTTCTCCCCTAGACCCCATTCAAACATACGCCCAACTCTGAGAGCCACTGCAAAAGGCCACTACAGTATATCATACAACACTCATTCCTGGCGTTTTACACTACTCTGTCTGGTCAAGCAGGCCTATAAACCACAGCCAAGGAATTACCATGGTCAAGCAGACCCATCAACCACAGACAAGCAATCACCACTGCAGGGTATGATGACATGAAAAAAACATGAAAAAAAAAACAGCCCTGCTGGGTGAAAATGTTCGCTCAGTCATAACCTCCACCCGTGTGCAGGCATTTTGTCTGGATAAAATGGAAAAATGTATGAATAATGGTCTAGAACAGCCAGAGCACAGCGTCTGGATAATGGATTGTTCAGATAATGGACAAACGAATAATCGAGGGATTACTGTACTGCATAATTTGCAATGAGAAATTTAGTACTATGCTTCACCTATTCTTATTCTTAACTTCCTTCTCGGGTCTAGCTGCCTCGCCTTCCAGACTCTCATAGTTGGTCTTAAGGAAGCTCTCTCGTCGGCCCACACGGTCTATACTCTCAGTGCTCACACTCAGCATGGACAGGATGTTGCGCTCAGCTGTGTCAGCACTCGGAGTTGAAACCTGGGTGGGTACAGAAATGGTTGAAATTTAAATACTGATCATCATCATCATCATCACTGCCACAACCGTTACAATATTCACTGTCCTCTTCCTCATCATCATCATCATCATCATCATCATCATCATCATCATCATCATCATCATCATCATCATCACCATGCAGACCCCTTTCCCAGTTAAGGATGGGGTGAGGCAGGGTCTAGAAAGCAAGAAAAATAATAAATAAATAGAATAAATGAATAAATAAACAAAACAAACACCGACCTCATCATCATCGTCTGAGTCCTGAGAGCCTGAGACCGAGACTAAGGGTATGTCAGTAGGTCGCTCTGGCCGTGCTTTCCTATGTCGCCTCTGTGACCGACGTAGTTCCTCCACATCCATAGCATTCACCGTGAAGTCACTGATAGAATAAAAATGTGCAGTGTTATACTCCTCTCACTTTAGTTTGGCCTAAAATTGCCATCTCTCCATCTTCAATGCTAAAACGTGACAACATATTAACACTAGAATATGATGCTAGTCAGGAAGAAGCTCTATGGAAAGGATCCGTGGGCAAATTATTGTCTTTTTCTGCCACTAACCTATATGAAGTAAACTGCGTAAGGATGAAAAGCTAGGTTAAGGGGAAAAATCTATTGTTACATAAACAATGGGGGCAATTCTCTTAATCTGCTTATGTCAAACAATTTTATGTGCCATCACTCAGATAAGGTGTCTCAGAGATGCACTGGTAAGGCTTAGAAATCACTCCATCACCCTCTTGGGCCATGAATGTCTTTTTAATCATATTCTGTGATCAACCATTCATCCATCATCACTCAATCTTATGCTGCCCCATCAGGAGCATAGGGACCCAGGGCTAAGCTATTCAGTCCAATGAGTAATGATGTATTAAGTTTGGCTAGATGTCCCCAGGTTGTCTAGCTAAAATGCCATTTTCACTTAGTGATCAACATTAAAACTATAACTCTATCATCATTATCATCATTTTTTGCACACACACACACACACACACCACACACACACACAAAGAAGATGAGAAAGATAGAGGGAGGATGAGAGAGAAGAGTTTAAACTAAAAATAAGGAAGGAGGGTACCAATAAAAAAAAACATAATTTGCAACAGGCCTACCTTGCAGTGTCATCATTGCAAGGGTAGTACATGAGATGGTGTGAGTGTTCTGTGCTTTCGTCATCATGTTCACTGCAGTCCTCTATATCACCATCGTGGTCAGTGGCGCCCTCATCGATGCGCTGACTGCTGCTGCCGTCACTCTCGTCAGTGTGGTGCCGATTGTGGCTCCCTGTGACCTCACTGCCTCGCTTCCTGCTGGTGATCTTGGTGGGTGGTGAGCCCTGAGGGAATGTTATCAAATATGTGGTTACTGTCAGCAAACAGAATGAGTGAAAGATGTTTTTTTTTTAGTGTGTGTAGTGTTATATTCCAACTAATGCCAAACAATTTCATTCAGCTGAGTTAGTCAAGGGAGCCTGGGAGGATTAAGCTTAGATGTGTCACTCAATGTAGTGTTACCTGAAGTGGAAAACTGGGTAATGACTGTGGCAGGAAAGATGGGAGAAACACAAAAAGAGCAAAAAAGCTGACAGAGGCACTAGGCAGCTCTACATCAAATCAGGTATAGTGCTTGAAAATATTAATTCCTCAACAACGACTGAGTGACTTAAATTGTCATGTAGTAAAATACAAATTGGAAAACTGAATTCCTAAACTGGTGTGTTGGCACAATGTAAAATAAATAATACATATCAAAATCACACCTATTTAGTTCCCATTAAAAATTTTAATTTTTAGGCTAAAAGGCAAAGTATATAAGTGCAAGTGGATCCACATGGAGAGACAGACTGACAAATAAGAAAGTGAAGGAGCATTGTGGTGTGGATGTGGATGTGATGGGAAGTGTTAGGAGAAACACAATGAGGTGGTTTGGCCATGTGGAGAGAGGATGGAGAGTGAGAGACTGACGAGAAGCGTGTATGTGAGTGAGGTGGAGGGTAAGAGGGAGGGGGAGGCCAAGGATAAGATGGTGAGATGGAGTAGAGAGGTATATGAGAGAGGGTGGTATAAGCTGGGAGCAGGGCAATGAAATGGCAGAGGACAGGGCGACATGGAGGCGATTTGTTTGTGGCCACCCCTTACGGAATTAGGGCATCTAGCAAAAGATGGGTAGATAGATAGATTAATATTTAAAAAAAAAAAAAAGAGAGAGAAACTGAGTGTATAAAAATGATGAAATAAGCAAAATCTCACTCAAAAGCAGAAAGTCAAAGAAGTGTATTTACAAAGAAAATTTTGCTAATCATTCACAACACTTCAGAGACAGGACAGAGACAAGAAGGAGAAAAAAAATACATGCACTAGTTTTCTACTGAAAAATATCAAAGCCGAAAAGTTGAAACAATGAAGAGAGACAAGAAGATGGGGGAAAAAAAAAAAAAAAAAAAATCTTGCATCAGTTTTATAAAATATCATTCACACAACTTCAAACTTCAAAAAAAGGACAGTGAGACAAGAAGAAAAATATCACATGCAACTTTTCTACACAAAAATCTCAATACCTGAAAAGACTCTTCCCCACTAATAATTTCCTTTAAACTGTCAGGACAAGGGACAAACTCAGGCTCGGCATTCTCATCCTGTAAGGTGGGAGAGGGTCAAGGCAGATGAAAGAGGTGGATGACATGCATCAGGTACAGGAGATGTGGTAGTCCCTTACTATTCACAGAAGCTATGGTACATAAATCTAAGTCGAGAATTTCTGCAAATAATTAACATACTGTACACACATATATACATCATCCAATCTTTTTTAACACATCAGGAGCATAGAGTCCC
Organism: Coenobita brevimanus; assembly: GCF_032717465.1. Lineage (NCBI taxonomy): Eukaryota > Metazoa > Arthropoda > Malacostraca > Decapoda > Coenobitidae > Coenobita > Coenobita brevimanus. The sequence goes on along the minus strand of NC_137061.1, from coordinate 1,076,820 downwards.
AGGGGTAGCCTACTCAGGGTGATCAGCCTCACCCAGCTAAGTGGTATTATAGGAGCATTTAACCTCAACCATCCCTCAAACGTAAACCCTAATATGCCACATCTGGTTGGTGCAGTTTAACCCACAAGACCATCCAGCATATGTTTTGGCTATGCTGTATGGTTACCACCCAGCGTAGTAAATGAATCATGAATCATCCCAAGATACACACTCAATTTTGCTTTTGTTGCTGTTGCTGTTTTTTTTTTTTTTTTTTTTTCCCCCCCACTTTAACTTGGCCAAGAATTTTGTCCTTTTGTTGCTAATTTCATGTATAGAATTGGCAGAAAACGACAATGTTATGGCCCTACATTATTTCCATAGTACAGTACTTCTTCATGACTAGCATAATATTCTGTTGTTAATCTACTGTTAAAGTTTATCATTCAAGATGTAATGGTGGCAGGTTTAGGCCAAGTCATTGTAATCCAAGTAGTGTATGTTGAGAGGATTATTATGGTATCACACAAATAACTGAAGGTGGCAACAGGAAACCCACAAATAGTGAGGGACCATTGTGTTTTCTCTGTGTACTTGATCAAAAAAGTATGTCTGTCCAGGTAATCAATGGCTTCACAGTAAGAAGTATTGTTGCCAGTGTTTTTTTGTATCTGAATGGATAATGCAATGTACTTCAAATGCTGTATAATTTTTCTTCTTTATATGTACTGATATGAACTATATGCATATACACATATGAGATGTTACTAAAGAATATTTTTAATGCTTTGTTCAGTGTTTCAAAACACTGAAAATGTGGAGATGGAAAAAGTCAAGACACTTTATTGACAAAGCGTACCAAAAAACAATGTATTACGCAGCTCTCTATGTTACTATACTCAATGCCTTTCAACCTGTCCATATATTCACACCTTCTCCTAGCAGACACCTCTGATTGGTAAACAATTTTTCTTACTATTGTTAAAATGGTTTCTAACAATATGTCCACAATTTTTTCATGCTTTTATGCCATGTACTTCCCATGGGGTGATGGCACTGCCCCTATGTAGGGGACGTTATTGGAGTGTACCACTTTGTGACCAGATAACCTTCCTGATGTCAACCAATGGACCTTGGCTGGGCTTATACACTCAACCCCTCAGTCAATAGTGCACTCTATCCTTTTCTCCTCCACAATGATTAGATTTTGGTAGCATTATTTATTCTCTCTCTTTTATAATCTTGTTACAGGCCACTAGGCCTCCTGTTATCTGTATTCTTTATGCACTCCTATGTATGTACTCCTTTCATAAATTTCACACCAACCTTGTAAGAGTCTTGGGTGGTAGCTGAGAGGGTGTGGGTTTATGGACAATTAGTTGGTTCGCACTGAGTGTACCAACTAAAAGCAAAACTATTGACAGAAACTATTCCCTATACCACCCTATACCTCTCCTACAGGAGGATGGTAGATTCAGTCTGCAGTCCACTGGGATCATCTGACAAATGAATCCAGTGGACTGCAGGCTTAAATTGTCCTCCTCCTGCAGTTCAACATCCTCCTAGTGGGAGATAGGAAGGGAGCTGATGGATGTTTGTATAACTGGGCAGCTCCACAGCCCAGTAACATCAGTACCACCACACAAAGGAATCCCTCTCCAGCACCACTACCACTAATAAAGTGAGTACACAAATCAACATCGGTCTGACCTGTTTGTTTGTGGTGGGTTCCTGGCCGTGGTACTGTTTGTGTACACCAACACTGTCCTCCAGGGAGCTGTCTTTGCTGGACTCAGAGTCAGCAACACGCTTCTCTGAGGGTAAAGAGGAGGGTTGTTTTGAGGATGTATCATTACTATCAACATCACCACCATCATCTACATCATCATCTAAACTTCTTTTTCCATATAAGAAAAGGATAAGCCAGGGTCCATCACACTACACATAGAGTAACCCTGGGACCTAATGGGTTAAACTTGTATATGATGCCATGCTTCCTCTTGGGAAACCCGCAACTGAGGGTGGTCATAGCACAGCAAATGTTTTCTTTTCTACGAACTGGAAGCTAAACCAAGTGCCAAAAACAATTAATTACTTCCTAACACTTGCTGGAAACTGTTGAAAAAAAAAAAAAAATCTAAGATGCATACCACAATCTAGTACTGTACTAGTGCCATGTTAAATGTCTTACCTCTGGCAGGGAAGGGTATAACTGAGTCCGTGTGGTAGTGACTCTTAAATGTGATGGCGTTGTTGTGTAGCCTCTGTGCCCACCGACCCTTGGGCATGTCCGGTGCTCCGCCACGGTCACCTGCCGCCCCACCACCACCTGTAGGCTCCGTCATCTGCTTCTTGGCCCATAAAGGTAGCTGCCCCATGCTGAACCTACACATATCACATGGAAAGATAAGTTATTTAATTTTATTCAGGTTAAATGTGACTCCTATGGTGATGAAATTACATTTTTCTATCATTCTTCTCACTCTCCTGTACCTTCTCTGTTTCCTCAACTTAATCCTAATACTCCCCCTCTTCCTCTTCCTCCCCCCCCCCCTCTGCCTCATCATCATCATCATCATCCATCCATCCATCATCCAATTCCATGATGCCCCGTGAGAAGCATAGGAGCTCGGGGCTAAGTAGGTTGGTCCTGACATTTAAGATGAAAGTGACCAGCCTCGCTCATCCCTGAGTAGCATTACATGAGCAATAAACCCCAACGACCCCTTGGATATAAACCTGCACAGGCTCAATCCGATTGGATCACCTTAATTACCCACTAAACCACTAGGTGCCATAATTTGGTTTTATGGTTACCATCCGACATAGTAAATGGTTTCCTGGTGCACAGGAAACCATTTGGCTTCTCACTCAGTGTAGTCACCCACAGGCAAAAGGAAGAGGAAAGAATGAAAGAAAGAGAGACAGAAGAGGAAGGAAGGAAGGAAGGGAGGAAAGGGCAGACACCCAAAGCAGCACCACACTGAGTGAGTGGATGATGAGCACCCCTACCTACCACCTATCATCATCATCATCGTTGTTGTTATTTTTATTATTATTTTTATTATTATTATTATTATTATTATTACTATCATTGTTATTACTATTATTATCATTATTAACCACCATCATCATCAGCATCAGCATACCAACACTAAACTCTTAGTCTGCTTACCTATTGTCGGTCAAATGGGCCAGACACTCATTCATGCTAGAACATGGAAAATCATCATTATCATCATCAATCATCATTAACACTATCAACATCATCATCATCATCACTATCGTCACCCTAAAATTAACCTATCACCCTGCTTACCTATAGTCCGGGTCATCCTGTTCATTGGCATTTTGGTCGAATACTTCTGCAGAGGGTGGTCGAAACTCATCATTGTCCACTGATTGGCGGCCAGGTCTTGTTTTCTCCCTAGCTGCTCGCTCTGCCTGTTGGGCTATTCGTGCCGTCATTGTCTGTGTCATGTCATGAGGCATCCTGTGAAGAGAGGAGAGAAGAATCATCATCATCATCATCATCATCATTATTACCATTACAGCACTGTCATAATCCCTGTCAATATCATCTGTATTTATCTACCTCTCTACTTATACACATATGCCTTAATCCTACAGGGAGTGGCCATAAACAAATCCTGTCCACTGCTCCTCCTCTAATACACACACACACACACACACACAAAATCTCTCCCCCGTCACTTCAACTTGTCCTTATTCTCCTCCCTCACTTTTCTCACATGCACTATTCTAGTCAATCCCCCATTCTCCATTCTTTCCACACAGCCAGACTATCTCTGGGTACATCTAACAATCCCTCTACCTCATCCTTGCTCTCCCCCTCCTTCTAACTCAAATACACTCTCTTAGTCAATCTCTTGTTCTCCATTCTCCCCACAGTGCCAAATGATACCTAGACTTATTTTTTTATACTATCATCACCATCATCCAAATCTCTTTTCTTGCACTGGGATATTTTCTTCTATATTGATTCAAACATCCCCTCACCTCCACAGGAAAATACATCCATCACCCGACACCGTGATGAGGTGGCGTCCATCTGGGGTGAATCTTAGACCAGTGACCAGCTCAGAGTGGCCATACATCGTGGCCATGCACTCCCCTGAATAGTAGTCGTATATACACATGTTCTTGTCTGTACAGCTAGTGGCCGCATAGATTCCACTCTGATCCAGTACAACCTGCAGAGGGCATGATGTGGAAATGTGGTTAAAATAGTTGTCATTATTACAATCATCATCAACATCAACTTCATTGTCATCAAATGCTTGAGAAAACTGACTAAAAGTCATCATCATCACCATCATCATCACTGCCCTATTTACCATCTATGAGATGGGATGAGGCAGAACCCAGAAAATTCATGGTCTCTCTCATGATTCACCCATGAGGACATCAGTAACTGCAGCTCCATAACAGCTGAGAACTGGATCCATTTGGATATGGAATTTCTTACTCACAATCAGCCCTTGATTCATCTCCTAATATTGGTACATCAAGTCCCGGGACATCCTCTATAATCATGTACCCCTCACTTTCTGCCTCACCTTTATCAGTGTGCCGTCGTCCCCAATGGATCCCTTGAAGGTCTTGGAGTGTTTGCCAGTGGTGACGTTGTAAACACGGATATTGCGGTCTTGGCAGGCTGTTAACACGTGTCGTTGCCCATGGTCAACCTGCGCAAAATGGAAATATACAGTGAGGAAGATGGACAACGAGAGACTGACTAGATGAGATATGGATAGGATGATCTAGGATGGTGGTAGCATGTGAGACAGTGAGCATACCCTGCAAAAAGAACACTGAAGACTATATGAAACCATACTGCTTGACTCCCAGTGTAGTCATCTATTGCACCATTCCATCAAGAAGCCACAAAATAGAAGATACTCACCTCCATATCATATAAAGTTGTTTTACCCGCTACGTTGTGACCCCGGGAGAACCATATTTCATTCTGAGGGTTCTGGTAAATGAAAAAAAAAGTTGTCACCATTAGCATAATGACGATGATCATCATAATTATCATCATCAAGAGATTTAAAAAAAAAAATAGTACAACAATATAGTGTCTGATTCATCACTCTGTTCTCCTGCAATACAGTACCTATACAACTGATCTGCCCATTCCCAAAATTAACATCATCAAATGTATGAAAAAGTTGTGATATTAAAAACATACACCAAGAACTTTCCGTACTGTATTTGCATAATATATTCACTGAGTCATACCATGGTCGCACTGCGGAAGATGATGGATCGGTCAGCACTACACGAGACCATCTGAAGGGATCCCTGGGTTTGGTAGAATCGCACTGACGTGATGGCTGAAGAGTGGTCATCCAGGGTCTGCACAAAGCTGTAGTCCTACATGGAAAAAAAATACAAATATCAACTATGCAAAAATTATATCACATCATTCTGTAGACATTCCATAACGCTTTACTGCACAATACAGAAAAATGCCCCCCCCCCCTCCCTCCCCATTTATAAAGGTTCTAACAAGTTTGCAAGCAATGGCCTTGGTCACCAAAGGGCCACTCTCCATGTTACTGAATCTCAAGCAGCCTCACTGTTCAATCACTTAACCCTGTGGCCACACACTCTTTATGGCCTCATTAGAAGTCTTTTTCAGTCTACCTCTTGCAACTCTACAGACCTCAACAGCTATTTAAGGTTCATTCATATTAAAACTAACACAAAGAGTAGGTTCTCTCATATTTACCTGATCTACTGAGAAGACATGGATGAGTCTGTCACGTGATGCTGATGCCAGAAAGCTGTGTCCAGTGTCGGGTCGAGAATACTCCAGACACAACACCTCTGCGTCATGGGCCTCAATCTTACACACCTCATCTAGGAACTGCAGCTCGTGAACCCTGTATACCAAGAAACATACTAGCTTTATAGAAAGGTAATGGTATCTAAGTTCAGGATGGGCCATGTACCGTACTGTACAGAGTGTCTTGAAACTTGATATTCAGTACATACTCTCAAATCTGAATTGCTTGGGTTCAATGGCTTTATAGCAAATGGGATATTTTGGAAATAATAATGAGAAAATCAGGCAAAAAACAGCCTACAGAACCACGAACAGTATATGCAATGAAATACCTTTTATTAGTAATATACTTGTCCACAAATAAATTTTGTCTTCAAATATGCATTTATTGTGTGAGGACAGATGATACCAACAAACTCCTTTTACGTTTAAAAAAAAGAAAAAATGGAAAGTGCAGTTCTTTGGAAACTAGATGTTCAGATTTGGGAGGCTCTACTGCACTACCCTTGGGAGGTAACAAATCGGTGCTATGTTAATGGCTCTACATATACAATACAGTTAGAAACATCTAAATTGCATCACCTGTTTCCTATCTAAAAGAAAATGATATGTTCGTCATCATTTTAAAAGAGGTTAAGAGACCATATGAAACTTTTAATTGCAGTAACTTTTTTTTTTTTTTAAGCATATCAACCTCTTTCTTACAGCCCAGCAGTCCTCCTACATGTCACACACCTTCATGTGTCATCATATTTCCCCTAATACCCACTGTACATACTCAACACATGCTAAGGCTGACTCATCAGGGCTGGTACACTGTTGTTAGTAGAGGGTTTTTTTTATGACATGTTGGTAGGTCTTGTGGAAAATTAGTACAGACTGTTTTAATGAATTCAGTAGATAAAACAGCTCCCTATCCCAGCCTGGGTTTGAACTCACATAATTTCAGATGCCAGATGACCTCCCTTACCACTCGGCCACTACCTCTCCTGTTTGTTCTTGATTCTTACCTGATGTTGCCAGCACGGTCCCCAGATGCTAGATGCTTGCCGTCTGGACTGACTCTGATGCATCGGACGCCATTACGCGAGTCATAGGAGCTGTCATTTCGGTCTGCCCCCTGAGGACTCACATCGGTGTCCTTCAGGAAACCTAGCTCAGGGTCCACGTACAAGATTTTGAGCAGTTCCTACATTGGATGCGGGAGAGAAAAGCTGGCTAGCATAGCATATAGCATACTGCAGCAAAGGAAAGAACTGTATGATGGTAAACATGAGTAAAAATAGATATGCAGTTGTGGTAAATCAATTTTTTCCACTGCCTCAAAACTAGCAAGGTATATGGCAAACTGCTGCCAAGAAATCATGTAAGGCAGTTGAGGAGGAGGAAGATAATGTATGTTTTAATTCACCACTGTAGTTCTTTTTCCACTGCCTTAAAATTAGCAAGGACTATAACTTCCTGCAGCACAGGACACAACAGAATCACAGTAGATGTAAAGGAGAATAAATGTATGGCTTTGGTCAATACGTCTGATGCAGTGAAATTTCATTGCAAGGTGTATGAATACCTATAAAAACCAAATGCATAGCATACAACGACATTAAGTGCAAGGGCACAGTACCAATTTAAGGTACAGTAATGTACCTATTTTACTTGTGTTCACAAGTAAAATTTAATTTTCAGTTCTGCTGGACCAATGCACCAGCAGATGCTGAAGAGCAACATCTTCATGTGGTGACACCAGTATTGCCAGGTTCTGGAGTTTCCCATACCATACAAATGCTCCTCAATCCCAAATCTGATAAATTATGATTAATTATAAAGTGCATTTCTATCTACTTGTCTATCACTTGCTCGAGGCTTTAATCCCTAAAGGGATGGCCACAAACAAATCACCTCCAAGTCACCCTGTCTTCTGCCAACAAGCCTCCCTCTCCAAATCACACCACCCTCTCATGTATATGTCTCCATCCCATTCCTTCATCTCATCCTTAGTATCCCCTCTCCCCTCCTCATTGCACCACATGCACCAACACTCTCCCAGGCAGTCTCTCAATACTCCATCCTCTCCACACAGCCAAAGAAGGCTCCCTGTTCTGTCCTGCATCACAATGTTCACATGACAAACAACCAAGCTAAAAAAAAAAGGCTTCAAAGCAGCACTAAGGTTACCACAGAGGTATCCTAAAAGAAGCAAAAGCATAGCAAGCAAACAAATAATCAATCAGGCTTAAAAAGTATCAGAAATCAGTAAGTAATATCATAAACACCATCATTATGAGCCAACAACATTTTTAATTTTATTTCATTTTATTTAACTCCTATGTTCCTCATGGGGCAACACTGGATTAGATGATGAATGAATGAACAATTTTTTTTTTTTTTTTTTTGTAATTTTATTTTTTTGTCGGGACCAACTGCCAAGCCCCGTACTCCTACGCTATTCATGGGGCAACACAGGCTTACATAATGATGATGATATTTTTTTCTGTCACACACACCAGTCCTTTCTGAAAATATTCACTAGTACTGTACTCCCCAGAAAACTAAAAGAAGAAAAATGTGAATTAAAAAAAAAATATTTGAACGACCTTAAGTACCTCTATAAATACTTGTTACATGAGTTTTAATGCAACTGCAAGTGAAATACATTAAACGTACAACACCAGGCATATCCTGGGAAAGAAAAAAAGTAAAATGACTACAGCAGAGGGTTGCGACTACCTATATTACTATTACAGTACCTACTACTACTCCTAGTACTACTATACTACAACAGGTACTCACACTACTGTAGATGTTGTGCTTGTACAGAGTGTTGGAATTCATGTTAGGGTCGATGTTCCAAATCCTAATGGTGTCGTCAGAGGAACAGGTAATGAACGACCCCGGAGGCACGACTCCCTTGACCCCCTCGGTGGCTGGCGGATAAGTCTCAACGCCCCAGATGCAAGCCGAGTGGTACAGGTAGGAGTGGGACTTACCAACCTGATGTATTATGAATGAAAGTTGGAACATCATCAGTATCATCATCAATATCTATAACTCTTTCTACATGCAGAGCTGTACAGTGGGATAGGTATTGTAGGAGTGAAATTTGCTAACTTAACACTGCAAGAATGAGAGTTAGACAGTGATCCTTATTAGTGATCCTTGTTACTATAGAAGTCAAGAATGTGTTCCATATATCATGAATTTTTCATGCAATTGCTGGTGCAGGTGTTGTTGTTGTTGCTTGACCCTAGAGTGTCGAAGGATAGGCTGAGTTTTTTACAAATCAGTATAATCTAGCTATCTTCATCTGGGGAAAAGGTATTGGCGAATTTCAATTTCATAAATAGAATGCATCCAACTGATACAGCTTTCAAAATATCCATGATAAATTATCAGAACAAACAGAAACACACATGTAAAAATCACTATTAAATTAAAATGATATGGAAACTTTCATATATATACTGTGCTTGTATACTGCAATAATAATAAGAATGATTTTTAAAAAGTCTTACATATGACAATGTATACCTACCCTTTTGATATCCTTGACATCCCACACATACATGGAATGGTCATTGTACACAGCAGTAACTTTGTGGTTGCTCTCATCAAAAGTCACAGCCATTGTGTCTGGGTACTTGGCATTGTTGGGATGTGTTGCCATGTGGCTGCAGGGTTAAGTCACACGGGTTAGTGCACTAAATACACACACACACACACGCACGGCATAAATCTCTTTGTTAATGCACTAAACACACGCATACTGTATACATCATAAATATCTCTGTTTGATCTTCAATTACTATCTTCCCTGAGAGTTGCTGTTGCTCAATCCCAGTCTGTCTGGCTGAGCATAACCACTGTAAACAACTGCTTCTCTGGGGCCCTCCTACAGGTACAGTACAGCACAATACATACACCATGTAAGGATCTGGCACCCCCTTGTGGTTGACAGTGCCTCACCTGGGTCAGACCAAGGCCCTTCCCACACTGAGGTGTAGGGATATACGGAAAGGTTTGGCTCCCGGGTAAACACTGCAGCTGCTCCACCCAGGATGCACAGGGTCACCAAGTGTAGGCTCCCCTTCAGCACTTACCCTGAGAGTTGCCATCACTTACTTGATAGTAACTTGGCATGGGTGGGGGGGGAATCACCTCTACATGTTAGTATACAACACAGAGCTTTCTTAGTTATTACTAACAATGTTATCTAAACAAACTACATATGAGCTAATGAGTGAGAGCACTAACAGGCAAACACTTCATCTAATATGGGGTTGCCCTACATATATTCCATAACCCACCACTTCCCTCAGACAGGAGGAAGGGAACGCATGGGATATTAATATTTTGCAAGAAGTACTAATTATATTAACAATATTTCAAGACATTAGATGCCTATTACAAATGATGTGTTAATTTTTGTATAAATTCATTTAAATTATAACAATATATCGGTACGTATGGTATAATTTAAACACCATTTACACAGCAAAGTAACACATACATTGTATTTCTTTTTTTTTTTTTTATGGGTGGGGGAACTGGATCAGAAAAATTAATCAATTAAAGTTCAATAAACATAAGTTTATCTCTGGTAACAGAATTAAACTGGATTGAAAAATATGATAAACTTAATGAGTTTCTTCAACTTCCTTTATAGAATGGTTTAATAAAAGAGGACTTAGTTTTAGTCAACACAGTACAAAATGTTTGGAAATAAAGAAAAAATAAAATAACATAGACAGTACATTCATATACACATTATCCAGTGCAGCAAACAAATTAAAACAATGTACTGTACAGTGAATTTGCAGGCCAAACACTATTAACACAAAAGAAAAAAAAAAAATCATACCTGATAGTAAGTCCCTTAGAGACATCAACACCCAGGTAATGGGTACGAGGAAGCGTTGTGATGAACTGAAGGTTGTATGGACTGAAGCAGCGGATGATGCCCTCAGCGCACCCCACAAATATGTACTCCTCACCCGCCACCACACAGTTGGCACTCACCGTCTGATAGCACAAAGGTAAGGGTAATGGGGAAGTTTAATTTAATATATAGGTACAGTTCATAAAGCATACTATATCTATGTATCTGTGTCTATATATCTATTACCTACCTATTTATCTATATCTATTACCAGATGCTTTAATCCTGTAAGAGGTGGCCACAAATTAATTACCATATCACCCTGTCCCCTGCCATCTGTCTCCTTTCTCTCCAACTCACACTCCTTTCCTCTTAAACCTCTTCACCTCATCCCTCTACCTCATCCTCTCACACTCCTTTTCTCTTAAACCTCTTCACCCCATCCCTCTACCTCATCCTCAGTCTCCCCCTCCCCCACTCCACTGCTTAATAAATTTTCCAGCTTGTACTTTATGTGATTAAAGAATAATAATCACTCATCAATCCTGTACAAGATTACATTATGTGCATTATGTTGGTGATTTCTCATGCAGGTATACAGTAACCTTCTACACTGTGCACAAAAAATAAAATAAAAAATAAAATAGTATAAAATAAAACAAAACAAAGTAAAATAGAGAAAAGAAAAAGAGATACTGCTACTCACCCTCAGCTCAACCCACTTATCCAGGAGGCGTCTGTTATTGAACTCACAGAGGAGACCCGATTTTGTGATGGCAAATGTAGAGTCCCCCATATCCCCCCGGCCACAGGCCACATCACAGAAATAGTTGTTGCGCTGCTCACCCAAGATGGCCGACCTTCCTGTGAGTGGCACTGGCTCCTTGAACTGGTGAAGGAATAAACAGAAGGTTTATTGAATGTAACTGTCATCATTTGTAGGCTTAATAATTTTATATATACTGTATATATATATATATATATATACACACACACACACAGTAACCTACTCACATGATTAAAAAAAACTATTCACCCACGTATAAAACATGTAATAGGCGTACACACTGAGTGTGTGGAACATGTCCGAGCGAGCATGTCAGGCAGTGCTGAATACTGTTTCATGTGGCACATCATCTTCCTCTGATTTCCTGACCAGAAAATACTAAAAAGAACTTATTAGATTACACCAAAAATATTCCCTCACACATCCTAAAACCAACTCTCTTAGCAATCATCGGAAAATACTGCTGGGCTACTCATGCAACCTTAGACCGTTACTTTTTGTGCACCCGGCTGTTACGCTAATCTGCCTTATAAGAAATCACATCCTCGATTTACAGAAAAACTATTGGGAATTACAGGTTGTCTACGAAATGAAAATAATTTAGGATTTTTATGCGATTTCCAAATTGGTGTCTATCTTTCTTGAAACTTCAGAATTGGCTGAGATATCCAAAAAAGTTCGCTATTGTACTACAGAGTTTTCCTCCCGACTTCTGTCCCCATTTCTTGCTGATGTGATAAATCTTTCACTCGGGTACATATGTCAGGGGTCCAAACTGTGACTAAATTTGGTGTTCGAGCGAGTGAAGTGAGTGAGAACACCAAATTTAGTCAGCAAAGTTGAGCCTGCAAAAAATGAGAGATGACTGCAACCACAGGTGACCTCCTCTCTGATATAAGGTTTGCATACCACCATTAGTCCTCACAAGTATATGGGAAAACACTTCACTCGGGGGGTGGAAGGAGTTAATCCTGCAAACGCTCGAGGTTGCCCTGATTTCTGAGTAATTACTACTTAATATCCATGGTACAAGAATATAAAAAAAAAAACATTTTATGTGTAAGTACTTCATTATACTGTACATAAAATCTCATGTTCAGATTTGTATTCACATGAAAACTGATACTGAGTACTGATATTGTACAGTATATCAGAACAAACCAAAAATGGTTAAATCAGCTTACCTCCAAAGATTAAGGAGAATACCTACTTAATAATTTAGTACTTTTAACCATTATTATTTTGAAGGGTACCAGTACACTATCAAAAGAAACTGACCTCAAAAATTAGCTTTTGCCCTGAAAAAGATACATTTTCCACATCAGGAGGGGGTGAGGGGTGGCAAGGATGGAAGCCCTCTAGACCCCCTACGTCGTATGCCTATGTAAATCCTGAACTACAACACAAAACACGAACTCATCCTCCACTCACCTTTGATCCCCTCGCCACCTCCAAGTACCAAAACTTGACATGGCGATTCCCAACTGTGACAAAGTAGGAGCCATTCTCAGCAAAGCTTATGGCCTTCACCTTACTGGAGAACTTGTTAGAGGCGACCTTGACTCCACCCCGCCAGTCCCACACGTTGACTATCATGTCATGCTGTGACCCTACCGACACCACATATTTCTGCGCTGGGGAGAAGGCCTGCAAAGGGAAAAGAGAATTAACACTGATGCTCCTGTGACTCACTCTCAGCAGAAGAAAACTATTGTATTCAACATCTGCTGGACTAAAATACTAGAGTTATCCCAACAATGTAAAAGTGTTGTGACCCCAACAACACAACATACTTCTGTGCCGGGGAGAAGGCCTGCCATGGAAAATTTTTAATATTCCAAGCTCAAAGCCCTCCTTTTTGTCACTGTTCTCGGGAGTGTGACCCAGGGTCGTTTTCCTATACAGAAGTGACCAGGAGTTCACTTTTCTGCATGGATGGAAAAGTGACTCAGGTTGCATTTCTTACTTATGTGTCAGCAGAATTAATGGGGAGGGAAAATGAGGCACAGGTGGTTACAGCTTGCAGCCCCAGGAGAGTATATTCATTTTACTTACCTATCTGTCTGCCTTCCTATCTATCTATCTATAGCTCGGAGCCTGTATCCTGTACAGGGTGGTCAGAAACAGTAGTGATGGGGTTAATATGGAAAGGCAAAGCTGGTGACAGAATACTTAGAGGAGGTATGCAATATAAGTCATGTAAATGTCAATCATATGACAAAAAAGATGAAGGGCAAGACAAGCGAGATGGCAAAGGACAAGCCTCTGAACAACGACTGATGGATAAGAAATAAGTACAGTAATGAGTAATGATGGGTGGTAGTAGTAGTTGTAGTAGTAGTAGCAGTAGCAGTAGTAGTAATGGTAGTAGTAGCAGTGGTGGTGGTGGTGGTGGTGGTAGTAGTAAGTTGTTGTTGTTGTGGTTGTTGTTGTTGTTGTTGTTGTTGTTGTTGTTGCTGTGGTGGTGGTGGTGGTGGTTATTGTTGTTGTTGTTGTTGTTGCTGTAGCCCCAGATCCATCTGAAATGCTAACTTAGTGGACTGCAGGCTGAAGTTACCCTTCTCCTGCTGTCCAACATCCTCTTTCTGGGGCACAGGGAACTAGTTGGGAAATGTTTGTATAACATGGCAGTTGAGCCATCCAGTTAAATCAATGCCACCACATGAAGGCACCCTCTCCAGCATCATTAATATGTATTGAGTACAGTAATAAGTAATAAGAGGTAGAAGGTGATGAAGGAGTCAACATTAGTAATTCTCTGCCTATTTTACCGTAATGTATTCCTAAGAGTATTTTATTTTTGCCATTGGCAGATTATTATATTCAGTTTGGGGAAGACTTCTTGAAATAAAAGAATTTAAAATATTTCCACACCCAGCCCAGAATGATTAAGTGCTTTTTAATGCAATAGAAAATGTAGGTGAAGTATGCATTATGACAGATGCATATGACTAGTCATGTGACATATAAGATGAAGGATACAATGAGTGAAACAGTAAGCAACTGACTATGAATGAACTGATATGAAAGGGAGTAACCTGTTCAGCAAGATGGTGTTTTTCTAGCACAACAATTTTATTCTTTTTATCACTATGCAACTTCACTCAACTTACAAACACTTCTTGTAAGAAATGGGTCAGAAACAACCTCCATAAATTACTTCAGAATGATGATGTCATTTTATTAATTCAGGCTATTTATTTATAGAGACAGATTACACAGGAGAAGCATGCAATATGAGTGACATAAATGACCCATCATATGCCACTACTGATAAACAGCACAGAAAGTGAGGGGCACAGCAGAAGACAAGCTGATGAATAATAAGTAATGAGGGTGACCAATGACTGATGAGTGACCATGATGTGTGTGTAACTCTCTTTCAGTAGAATGTCATCTATTTGGCTGGATTCTACTCTTGCTGCCAACAAATTATTCTCTTATTTTTAGAACAGGCACAGGGCGTGGGGAGTGAGACAGTAGGGAAGAAGCCACCGAATAAAAAGTAGTGGGGGGTCACTGATGATGAATGAGTCACCATGACGCATGCATGATCAATAAGATTTTACTGCTTAACCCAGGTCTGTCTGACTGGGCAGACCCATTGACCACAGGTAGGCAACTACTTCTGCTGGGTCGTCCTACAAGTACAGTACAATACATAAACCGTGGAGGGATCTGGCATCCCCTTGTGGTAGACAGCATCTCATCAGAGTCAAACCAGGATCCTTCCCTTGGTGAGGTGCTGGGAAATGTAAGATTTGGCCCCTGGATAGACAGTGCAGCTGTTCCAGTCAGGGTGCACAGTGCCACCAAATGAAGGCTCCTCATCAGCACAGTAAAGTGATGGCTGATGGTGCAGTGCATTTCAGTATTAAGCAGCGTTGGGTCTGGTTAGTACTTGGATGGGTGACTGCCTGGGAACACCAGATGCAGTTGGCATCCCTACGTGTCAAGTGGGGTTGGTGGAGGATTAGTGCCCCTCCCTGTAAAACTATTAACTCTAAGCCCTTGGCCACCCCGTCTGGGATACATGGCGTCTGGCAATGGATGAATGAATGAATGTACCCATATAAAAAAATAAAAGTTGCTTATTCAGAAGACAAAACAGAATAAACCAATACTCACCACACAAGACACTCCATACTTGTGTCCCAGGAACTCAGCCACCTGTGTCTTGTCCGCCAGGTCCCACACCCTGACAGAGGGCTGGTGACCGCACTCCCCCGTTGCCAGATACCGACCACACGGTGAGAATGCCACACAGGTGATGCTTTTGCGGGACGCGTTCTGTACATGCTGCTGGCGGTTTTTGCGTGAATTTAGTAGCACAACTGTACACCTGGGGGAAAAAACAAGACTGTCAGTATTAATTAACATTTTTATGACTGGCTCAAGCACCTTTCCTTTAAACAACACTGAACCACCTTCTTTGTTTCCTCCCATTCCTCTTTCCCTTCCTCCTCCTCCTCCTCATCATCATCATCATCATCATCATCATCATCATCATCACCTCTTCCAAGAGTTTAGCAGTACAACCATTCACCTATGGATTTTTTTTTTTTTGGGTATATTTAAATATATTTATAAATGATTAAATTATGCAACTTTTCTTCAAAAAACATTCCTCCTTCTCCACTTTGTGTGTGTGTGTGTGTGTGTGTGTGTGTGTGTGTGTGTGTGTGTGTGTGTGTGTGTGTGTGTGTGTGTGTGTGTGTGTGTGTGTGTAAAAGAGATAGTGGATGCTAGGCACTCCACCTACCACACTAAATAGGATTAAAAAGAAGTTAATTACTGAGCATGACTTCACTAACTTGCTCCGCCTAAATGACAATTTTTTTCTCTACCCGTGTGAAGCCTCCCATGTTTGTCTTTTTTTTCTTTCTTTTTTTTTTTTTTCTTTTTTTTTTTTGTAATCTGCTTTAATAATGTTGCTATAATTCTAGGAGTGAGTGCTGGAATGGCCACTGTAAAAAATACTAATTCTTGTGACTGGTTGTTGTGAATCGGAAATCAGCAGCTACACCGGAGCTCTCCAACTCAAACACTCCTCACCCATATCGACTTATAATGCTTAATGTCATCAAATTATACATTGCACTAAGTCATAGGTTTAGCCAAAATCAAATAACAGCTATTATCCTTCAAAAATCTATAGCAAGTATTTACTAAAATGTATCTATTCTATCTATTTTCCAATCCATTTTTAGCCCATCATATGCGTTGGAGACTGGGGCTAGGCTGCTCAGTCACAACATTTAAGGCACGGATGACCAACCTCACTAATCCCTGGTCCTTCCCAGCTGATTGAAGAACCTTAATCCACTAAACCACCGGCATCATTTGGCTATATGGTTACCACCGAAGATAGTAAATGGTGGGTTACATGAAATCATTAGGCGTTTCAGCCAGTGTAGGATCACTTGGTTAACACTGCATCAAGTGAGTGGATAGTAGGTACTCCCAACTTCCAACAGACTACAATATAAACTAAATTACAAATGAAATCTTCCTTGGACATTAATCACCCTGAACTAATATACTGAGAGCATTAACGTGTTTGTGTGTGAGTGTGTGTAGGCGAGAGGACAGGACCCCGCCCAACACACACACACACACACACACACACACACACACACACACACACACACACACACACACACACACACAAAGCAGACTCCAGCTGAGACAATCAGAGGCAATAAAAGTTCAAAATGCCACACTGCCCTTTAATTCTATACCCCGTCACGTTATCTTTCTTCCTGCTTCCCTTGGTCTTTTTCCCTCTTGGCACTGGAGGGACACCTTCACGTGGTGGCACCGACATGAACGGCCGGTGGAGCTGCCTGGTTATACACACGTCCCTCAATCCCCTCCCTAGCCATCCCTAAAGGTGGATGACGGACTGCACGAAAATTAACTTCAGTCTGCAGTCCACTGAGTACAGGACGAGATGTGATCAATTTTGCCCATATATCAGCCTAAAAATATTATCACGAAAAGTGGATTGAAATGTTGAAAAGTTGTCTGTTCTTTGTTATTTAGCAGAGTAAAATCAACGAGGCGGAGAGAGAGAGAGAGAGAGAGAGAGAGAGAGAGAGAGAGAAATGGGAAACTCCTTGTATGTAGTGGTGATAAGTGGGCATCCCTCAAACATGGCGACCTGTTGACATTCTCTCTCTCTCTCTCTCTCTCTCTCTCTCTCTCTCTCTCTCTCTCTCTCTCTCTCTCTCTCTCTCCTTTAGAAGCTTCTCTCATGTAGCTGACCGATAAAGACAATCCCGTGGTTCTCCCTCTTACCACAGCACTTCTTCGTGACCAGCATCATATTCCACTGTTGCTCTATCGCTACAACTCCGCACTAAAGATGAAGAAAAGGCAAATTTGGGTCGAGAGAGAGAGAGAGAGAGAGAGAGAGAGAGAGAGAGAGAGAATCACCACCATCACTACAATGCACTTGCTCTAGCCTGACAAAGATCCCTAACCTCTTTCAGCTCATGTTGATTTGACTAGTAACCAAGGAGACTCATTCCTACCTCATGCCAATCACGAAAAATTCAGAATGTGAGATTTGCCCTGTTCTGTCCAGTGAAAATATATAAACTCAACGATTGCTACCATCACTACCACCATCAATGCCACCACTACCACCACGACAACCAAAACAACGTCACTACCACCGTCATTACCACCACTATCGCCACTACTACGACCATCACTACCACCACAACCAAAATAACGTCACTACCACCATCATTACCACCAAAACCACCACCAACATCACTCCACTACCACCACTACCAACATTTCCAACATCACAACACCTGTCAGAGATGATGAAACCCGGACCTTACTCCATACCCACTGCATACCACACACACACACACACACACACACACACACACACACACACACACACACAATCATCGAAGCATAATGCAAGACGTAAAGTGAGGGTGGAAGTGAGAGGGAAGTGAGAGAAAGACACGTCTCTCTCTCTCTCTCTCTCTCTCTCTCTCTCACTTTTTATTTTACTTGCGGCAGTTTCACGCACGCAGTATCCCCTCAAGGTCAAGCCAGCAAAGAAAACGGGGGCGGGTGGCTACTGGAGAGAGAGAGAGAGAGAGAGAGAGAGAGAGAGTACCCAGGAAGTGACACAGGAGCACACACACACACACACACACACACACACACACACACACACACACACACACACACACACACACACACACACACACAGTAGTGATGGGAATGAGGTAAGTAGGTGTGGTGGTGATGGTGATGTGGTAGTAACAATGGTGGTGGTGGTGGTGGTGGTGATGAGAAAGGTAGTGGTGATGGTGAAGGAAACAGAAGTAGTGGCAGAGATGGTAGTGGTGGTGTGAGAGAGGTATTGGTAATGATGGTAGGGATGGGGGTGGTAGTGGTGATGGCGGCAGTAATAGTGATGGTCGTGATGATGAAAGTAGTAATGATGTTATGGAAGTGAAGGACGGGGTGGTAGTGGTGAGGGTAGTGATGAAAGGGTAGTGGTGGTGGTGGTGGTGGTGGCAGTGTGGTAATAACGGTGGTGGTGGTGGGGGCAGTGGTAGTGGCGCCTGTGACTCACTACCCCTCTGGCATAACATAAGGTAGGGGGTTTGGAGAGGGGGAGGGAGGGGGATGGGAAGAGTGATGAAGGGAGGGGGGAAGAGGGAGAGGGGGTGGAAGATGAGGGGGCGAAGGAAAGAAGGCGGTAGGAGAGGAAGGAGGGAGAAATTGGGGAAGAGAGGGGAGATGAAAAATGATAAGGAAAGTAAGGGAGGTAGGGGAGGAACAGGGGTGAGGGAAAGGGTTGAAGAGGAGGAGGGGAAGAGGGAGATAAGAGGGTTAAGGAAATGTGGCAGGGGAGAGAGGAACAGGGATATAGGGAGGGTGACGGGGGGAGTATCAGAGAGAGAGAATGAAAGAAAAAAAATAAATCCACTAGGTAAGACGATACAAGAAGGAAGGAAGGAAGCCACAGGAAGGAGGGAAGAGGAGGGTCTTGGAGGGAAGTAACAGGTGGGACTGGAAACAAGATCAGTATCCTTGGTTTGTTTTCAACTGACGGAACTGGGCCACTGCCTTCACCTGAATACTAGGGATGGTCTCGTACTGAAGCAACAGGTAGATGTGGACAAAAGATGTTTCCTCGTGGACTAGGACGCTCACTCCTCTCTTTTCACTTTAACTTGGCCAAGAGTGAGAGTGCAGGGTGGACCATGTGTATTTAGGGTGATGGTGCTGGGGTGTAGTATGAAGATACAACTCTAAAAGGATGACTAAAAATAAAGAATGGTCTGTTACTCACCCTGCAGGATAGGCTACGTTCCCAGTGTGACGAGTAAGAATGTGTAACGATGTACTGTGATAATGCATGAAAATTAAGGGTGTAGGGTGTAGTGTGACGATCCCCGGGTGTGTAATTTACGTAAAAAGTACTAAGACAGGCAAGTATGAAACAAGTAAGGTCTCAGTTACTCACCCTGCAGGATAGGCTACGTTCCCAGTGTGGGGGTCACAGTCCAGGGCGGCGTTACTTGGCACGGTCAGACCCAACACTCGTTCTAGTTTGACCTGCAAGAAAAAATAATATATTACATACAGTACTAAGACAATACTGTACATCAACATCATCATCATCATCATCATCATCATCAAGCACTGAACAAATCCTCAATATCTGTCTGTCTGTCTATCTATCTATTTACCTGCGTTACCTGACACAGGAATACAGGAATCATTAAATAAAATTCTCTCTCTCTCTCTCTCTCTCACCGCACCCCTTACCCCCATTATCTAATCAGCTTTCCACTTATAACGGCTCAACGTTTATCAAAAACTGGATGATCTGACACGCGCCGGTAAGGATGCACACACGCACACACACACACACACACACACACACACACACACACACACACACACACACACACACACACACACACACACACACAATATATATAGTTAGGAAAGTCAAAAGCACACACGAATATTTAAACCAAACACCTTTACACCTTCCCAACTCTTACTTGCTATTTCCTGACGATTTTATTCATACTGTGAGAGATTTTTGAGCAGGAGGGGTTAGATACGGCCTTCATTAACCCCTCCACTCCAAGACGTCTCCCCTCAGATCAGTAAAATCGTCTGAGGGAAGCCAGAATAAGAATGACGCCATAGTTTTAAAAGACTAAATAATTATCAGCGAAAATAAACACGTACCATATCATTCTCTCTCTCTCTCTCTCTCTCTCTCTCTCTCTCTCTCTCCAACCAAACAGATGGGAGAGAGGGAAATGGCCTAATTCGGAAGCGGGAAGTTAAGGAAGGAATATCTGAGGAGGAGGCAAGGTAGAGAGAGAGAGAGAGAGAGAGAGAGAGAGAGAGAGAGAGAGAGAGAGAGAGAGAGAGAGAGAAATATGTGGGTGCTAAAGGAGGAGGAAGTTATAGAAACATAGAGAAGAAAATGGAGGAAAAACCTTGGTGAAAGAACAGGTGGCAGGGAGAGAAGGGATGAGAGGATGGGAGGAGGAGAGGAAGAAGAATTTAGATGGTTAGAGGTGGAGAGGATGGGAGGAGAGGAAGGATGGGGCATACAGGAAAGGAAAGGAAAGGAATGAAAAAATAATCTTGGTGCGCCTTCTCATCCCAGTGCCTTCAGGTTCATTGTAATTTCAAGAGGCATTTGTCATGAGAAATGTCCCTTACCCCTTCTCTGCCTCTCCTCTTCCCCGTCTTTCTCTCCTTCCTGCTCTTCTTTTCTCTCCCACTTCCTGCTCTTCACTCTCTTCCTCCTTTCCTCTCCTTTCCCCTCCAAACTGCTGGCCAAGTGTAGTCAGATTAGAGGGCTGATTTGACTAGTAACCAGGGAGACTCACTCCTACCTCACTACTAAGGCCCATCAAATTTCATGCATATCACGACTTAGTACTCAAGCTGTAGGAGTGGCCCAGTTCCCTCAGGTATAAAAAAAATAAAAAAATAAAAACAAAGACTACAGATGTCCTCCACCCACTAGGACATGATACCGAAATCCTCCTTCCTGGTACACCTACACCGAGAATGTGTAGTGTAAGTACCGGTACCGCCCCAGCACGCACACACACACACACACACACACACACACACACACACACACACACACACACACACACACACACACACACACACACACCTTGCTTCTGATCCACGGGGTAGGGTTACATGCCCCCCTTCCCCTCCCCAGGAAATCCTTATTTGGTCCTAAGGCTGCAGTACCTGAGTCTCTTCGTGTACTCGGTGGACTGCAGGCTGGACTCAAGTGACTGTGAACCCGGTGGACTACTGGCTGACGCTGTCCCCCCTTCCTGCAGTCCAACACCCTCTCCAGCAGTCCACCACCGTCTTCCCGGGGGATAACGAGGTAACTAAGGGGAGTTTGTATAACCAGGCAGAGGAACCGGCTGCTTATAACGGTGCCACCAAGAGAAGGCGTCCCTCTCCAGCTTAACTGACATTGGCGTCTTGGCACAGGTGGGAATGGTCAAAAAATTGTCTTCCCAAGCACACCAGTTGACATTGCTAAGTCCTACGCCTTATTTAGCGGTGTAGCAGTGACTCTCTCTCTCTCTCTCTCTCTCTCTCTCTCTCTCTCTCTCACACCTGGGGGTCGCTTAGTGGAGGTCGTAGGTGAGATAACAAGCACTACACTAATAGAGGTGACCCTACATGGCCCTCCTTCCTACTTTCCCTCTCCACCCTCCTCTTCTCTCTCCTTTCTTCCTCTCCTCCATCTCCTCTTCTCTCCACATCACCTCCCTCACATTTCTCCTTCTCTTCCCCCTCTCCTCTCCCTTCCACATCTCCACCTTCCTCTTCTCTCCAGTCCTATCAGTGTTCTTTCTTCTCATCCTCTTCTATTCTCCTCTCTCCTACAGCCGTTTGGTTTTCATCTGATGGAACTGGGCCACTCTCGCAACTTAATACCAAGTCGCGGTTGCAAACAAAACGATCAGTCTTAGTTACCAAGTCGGAATGATTCTCCTTGGTTACTAGTCAAACCAACCCTCCAATCTTAGTCTCCCTGGTTACTAGTCAAATTAAATATTCTTATTCTCTTTATCTTCCCCTCCTGTCTTCCCTCCCTCCTCTCCCCTTTCCAACCTTCTCCACTTTCCTCCCAACTTTTCTCCTCCCTCCCACACTTTCCTCATTGCCTACCACCTTCTTCCTCCAACTTCCCTCTCTATTTCCCTCCCATTATCGTTTCAGTGATTCATATTTAATCATTTTTCTTTTCCACTTTTACTTCTCCCATTATCCTCCATCCCACTTCTCTCACCCTTATCCTCTTCCTTCTCTTCCTCGTGTTCTTCTCCTTCTCCTCCTCCTCCTCCTCCTCCTCCTCCAATATACATTCTTCTCTTTCTCCTTCTCCTCCTGTGTTTCCTCCTCTACTCTTGCTCTTTCTCCTTCTCCTCCTGTGTTTCCTCCTCTACTCTTGCTCTTTCTCCTCCTCACTTTTCCTTCATTTTCTCCACTTCCTCTTCCGCTCTACCTTCATATTTTTCCTCTACTGGACGTGCCTGGGGTCAAAACAGCATCATCATCATTTTATTCTCTCTCTCTCTCTCTCTCTCTCTCTCTCTCTCTCTCTCTCTCTCTCTCTCTCTCTCTTAATCGCTTATTCATTAGACCTCCCTTGATACTATAAAAAGAGCATCTTGATTCTGCTCTCTATATGGTTCAGGCAACCTTGAATCCTTCCCCTATTTATCCCTTCTTCTTTCCTCCTCCCCTCCTTCCTTCACCTCCTTCCTCTCTCACCTCTCCTTCCCCTCCTCATGATACTCTCCTTTCTTCCCCTCTCCCTACTCCCTTTACTTTCCCATTTCTCTCCGTTGCCTTACCTTGATTCTTCTTTACCATCTGTACTCTCTCTCTCTCTCTCTCTCTCTCTATTATGTAAACACTAAGCAGGTTCCAAAAGCACTTAGCGTCTATTCCTCGCCTGTTTCTGTTTCATCATCACCACCTTTTGATACAACTTTCACTACAGACAGACAGACAGATAGACAGACAGATAGACAGACAGACAGATAGACAGACAGACAGATAGACGGACAGACAGATAAAACCAGACGCCTGTATCTCGCCAAACAAATCGACCCTCCTAATGATGGTGTTACTATGCAAATCTCGTCTTCAGTGTAATAAGCAGTTTCTCTTATTAGTCCTGAATTATTGAAGTTTTGATGAGGTGTAGGGACTCTCTCTCTCTCTCTCTCTCACACACACACACACACACACACACAAAGCGACCAGACCACAAGTGTTCGTTTATTGATTTACTGATGAGGCGGCTGTCCTGTCTGCCTCACAACACACACACACACACACACACACACACACACACACACACACACACACACACACACACACACACACACACACACACACGCACGCACACACACTTCCTTCCATCACCGTCATGTTGTAGTGAAAGTCTGCGGCTCTTCACAAAAACCAGACGACATGCGGCAAAATGGTGGCTTCATTTTGCCTGTCAAGAGCGAGACTAATGGTTTACAACACACCACTTGGCTTGTCACTCACTGTAGAGTCACCTGAAGGCTGTACTACGTCGAGTGAGTGGATGGTGATAGGGAAAAGGTGCAAAGGTGATTTACCGTCCAGAACAAGGGAGCAAAACTTGCTGGTGCGCTGGCTGCATTTTGGCTGACCAGCTGTGTGTGTGTGTGTGTGTGTGTGTGTGTGTGTGTGTGTGTGTGTGTGTGTGTGTGTGTGTGTGTGTGTGTGTGTGTGTGTGTGTGTGTGTGTGTGTGTGTGTGTGTGTGTGTGTGTTTAAACAGCCCAAACAGAAGGCACGGTAGCAAAAAGATGGCAGTACGAGAGGCAACAAGAAATAGCGACGATATGCCACAAGGGACTATGTAACTAGGAACGAAACTCAAATTGGAAACTACAAAAGGAAACTACAGAGGGCAAAAAGGCAGGGAAACTATATGTGGAAACCAGAAAAGGGTCAAGCTGAGGGTATGGTGAAGGGGAGGGGGGAAAAAAAAGGCAGTGAAAACGAAACGGAAAGAAAAAGGTGACATATATGGTGAGAGGTGAACAGAGGGAGAGAAAGACTGCCATTACGGTCCTGGCTCTCTATGGTTACTGTCGTGGTGTTTTAAGAGGTGATGGTAACTTGTGAAAAACGCTGTTCTGGTAAATGTACGATACGAAGAAAAAGGGGAAGAAGGGGGATGATTTGTGGTATCTTAGCCTATTTTACGGTGGCGGTGAAAGACGGGGGAAGGGAGGGACTCTGATGATGGACTACGCTGAAAGAAATTTGACAAGGAGCAGGGAGATAGGAAGGGAAGGGGACAGACATGAAAGGATTTAGCTATCTTGGACAGGACTGAGCTGGGAGGTAAAACTATTTGAAGCAGGAGTACGTACGAGGAGGAAACTTGTCAGGGAAGAGGTCAAAGTAGAAACCAAGGAGCAAGGATGTTGAAAGAGGGACTGGCAGGGAGGAAATGCGCTACCTGGGGCAGGGGCAGGCAAGGGAGAGGTACGTAGGAGAAGGAAACTTGACAGGGAGACATGCCAGAGTAGAAACCAAGAAACAGGACGGTAGAAGAGAGGCTTTGACAGGGTAGGACTAAGCTAGGTTAGGCAGGAAGGGCCTGTTAGGCAGGGGTGAGGCAGAGGAGGGGGTGAGCCTTCCTGCCTACCAAATATGGGGTGTGTGGGGCCAGCCTACCTAGCTTTGCCTGGCATAGTAATCCACCAACTCTGTCCTCACCTCATCGCCCTCCACTTCCCTACTGTCATGGCTTCTCCTGCTGGTTATACTGTGACTTCGTTGCTAGGTATATTTCTGCTAGACTTCCTGCTAGTTAAATATTACTTACAAAACTTATCCTTGCCAAATACCTCTCTACTAAATCCTTCCGTACAAGCTCTAATCATCGTGCTTGCTACTATTTCCTGCCCCATATCCTCCCATGTGTTTCAATTGGTTTGTTACTGTCTGCCTTGTATTTTTATTCCCAATTCACGTTACTCTTACCAGTTTTAATGGTGCCTCTTCTCCTTACCACTACACCAAACCTGCCCCACCGCACCTCTGCCTACTCATCCTACCTCCCACATCTGTTGCTTCTCCACCCTACCTGACACACACCTGCTGTTTCTCCACCCTACCTGACACACACCTGCTGTTTCTCCACCCTACCTGACACACACCTGCTGCTTCTCCACCCTACCTGACACACACCTGTTGCTTCTCCACCCTACCTGACACACACCTGCTGCTTCTCCACCCTATCTGACACACACCTGTTGCTTCTCCACCCTACCTGACACACACCTGTTGCTTCTCCACCCTACCTGACACACACCTGCTGTTTCCCCACCCTACCTGACACACACCTGCTGCTTCTCCACCCTACCTGACACACACCTGCTGTTTCTCCACCCTACCTGACACACACCTGCTGCTTCCCCGCTCTAAATGACACCCAAACCTGCTGCTACTACTTACCCTGCCTAAACCTAGAGTCACACTGGGCAGAGCCGAATGACAATTACATAACATTTTTCAATTTGTATTTGAAGTATGAATAAAATACACCATTATGGCAAGAGGTAAGAAATATAAAAAACGTCTCGCAAAAATGCCAACATATTATCCGTTTCTGTCAACTATGAATCCAGCTTTAAATGATTCAAAATATTTATACCATTTTCTATAAGCTAAGATGTTTTTACTCTGGGAAAGCTCCATGTTAAGTTTAAATTCTGCTTTACTCTCCTCTTTTACTGAACAATTAGAACGTCAGTGTTTGATAGCCAGGTTTGAGAGGATGGTGGAAATTAGTGTGTGTTTGGATACACACATACTCTGTTCACTGTCCTAACACACACACACACACACACACACACACACACACACACACACACACACACACACACACACAACCCTGCAAAATACACACAAATCAAATGTCCACCCCCCCTCTCTCTCTCTCTCTCTCTCTACCTACTTACCTACCTAACATTCTTCTTCTGACTTATCACATCCGCTCCTTGTCAAGTATATACAGAAACCCCTCAAGCGACAATTCCCCCAGGCTCTCTCTCTCTCTCTCTCTCCCTCTCCCTCTCTCTCTCTCATAAACCTATCAGACCACGCCCATCAGAATGTCACCTCCCTCCCAAAAGGACTGAATGGCAAGCTAAAAATTCCTTCACTAAATGCTACAATAATCAGGGACACACTTCAAGGTCAGGTTTTTCTCCAAGAATAAGGTAATATAATTTTTACGACTGTGGAGGCGGTGGTCAATGAATACACGTAAATAGTAATTGATGTATGTGGGATCTGTGTAACTATTTCTCTCTCTCTCTCTCTCTCTCTCTCTCTCTCTCTCTCTCTCTCTCAAGAACCTGCTAGTCACTCCTTCCCTGCTACCATCTGCTTATGAATGCATCTACCCACCCCCCCCTCACCCACCCCACCTCCCTCACCTCCCGTCACCCCTCCCCCTCCCCCCCATCGCCATATTCAGGCAGCCCGGTTATTCTTCTTCTTTCTTCTTCCTCTCCTCTTCTCCCCTCTCCTCTCCTCCTCCTCCTCCTCCTTTCTCCTACCCCCTCTTCCTCCCCTATCTGCCTCTCCCCTTCCTCCCATTACTAAACTTTGAGCGACCCCCTCCCTCTTCTCTCTCACTCCTCTTCTCTTTTTAAATCCTCCTCCTCTCTTCTCCCTCATCCTCACTTGCTTCCCCCACCCCCCTTCCCCACCCCCATCACCAAATATAGGCAGCCCCCAGACCGTCCCTCCCTCTTCTTCCTCTTCCTCCCTCCTCCTCCTCTTCTCTTCTTCCTCTTCCCTCCTTCCCTCTCGTCTGTGTACACCTAAACTTGACTCCTCCTCCTCCTCCTCCTCCTCCTCCTCCTTTTTTTCTCTCTCATCTTTCCAGTTAACCTATTCTTTTTCAGCCTTGCTTTTCATAACTCCTCCCCTCCCCACTCTCTCTCTCTCTCTTTCTCTCTCTCTCTCATTCACCTGCTGGCCATCCCGTCTATCCACTTAATATTCCATTGATATCCATTTTATGAGACGGGAATAAATCGACAGAAGCTTATAAAATGTGTTTGTTAGTTTCAATCCTGCGTGCCTAGATGAATGGACTCTCTCTCTCTCTCTCTCTCTCTCTCTCTCTCTCTCTCTCTCTCTCTCCACCATCTTCTTTTCTGACGTCACCCTCCTCACTGACCACCAAGCAAGCATTTCCATACATGATGAACTGGCTTAATAGATCAACCTGTCCACACACACACACACACACACACACACACACACACACACACACACACACACAGGTCGGTACAGATATGGCGTGTGTGTGTGTGTGTGTGTGTGTGTGTGTGTGTGTGTGTGTGTGTGTGTGTGTGTGTCCGGTACATAATAATATATAATGCACATGTGACCTTTGATCCCCAGTATGTGTGTGGTTGTGTGGTGGTTTGTGGCAGGATGTGAACCCAACCACTACCCCCACTCATACTACCATCACAACCACTACTACTACCACCATCAAAGCTACCACCACTAATATACCATCAATACTACCACGACCACCGTTACTACCACCATCACTACTACCATCATCACCTCACTACTTTACGCTCTCCGCAGCTACCATCATCATCATCACTACTACCATCAATATATACTAAGTATTATTCTAAAGGTCCACTGGCTGGATTGATTATGTAGTTTCTGACACAACAAGAAACAGAATATTTCAAAATTCTTCGTCTGCTGTTTTGAAAGTTAGTACAAGGACTGAACGGTACTTATTCAAAATTACAAAGATACAAATTCATATCACCTTGGAGGAAAATACATCACTGTAGTCCATCTATTTTGTAACCGTGTACTTACAACTTCTGTAGTATGACGGGAGAATACAACATACCTGCAACAAGAAAAGTATTAATCAGCAAGAGAGTTATTTTTCGCAAACGGACAAAAAGTGAGAGAAATGGGAAGGAAAGAAAGAACGACTACCACTCACCCTCACTCAACCCCACATCTACCACACCAACCTAGAAATGTACGTGTGCTTGTGCGTGTCCGTGTGTACGTGCCCTCAAAGCACTAGCAGCTCCAGGTACAAGGTGGGGTGAGGGGGTGACCTGGGTGTGGTGGGGGTGAGGGTGAGTGTGGGTGACCGTGGTGTGGTGCGGTGTGGTACAGTTGGATATGAAAGTTCGTCTATGTTTCACCTCCTCTACTTGTCATTTTCATCTACTGGCTAATATTCCTGTGCTGTGAGAGGCTTGATATGTCTCTCTGCCTATATTTCACCTCTCCAGTTTCGCACTTCCCTTTACTAGCTAATATTCCTAGGCTGAAAGAGGCTTGGTATGTTTTTCTGCCTAATATTTCACCTCTTCTACTTCTCACTTTCCTCTACTAGCTAATACTCCTAAGTTGTGTGAGGCTTGGTATGTTTGTCTGTCTAATACATCGCCTCATATACTTGTCACTTTCCTCTACTGGCTAATATTCCAAAGCTGAGAGAGGCTTGATATGTTCTCTGCCTAATACTTCACCACTTCTACCTCTCACTTTCCTCTGCTGGCTAATATTAAGCTGAGAGAGGCTTGGTATGTTTCTCTGGCCACAGATGATTCTCTTTGATATGATGTGTCGGGGAGGAAAGTGGCGGACCTGCCCTAAGTGTGAGGCAGACGCAATGGAATAGTAGGCTAACTTTTACCCAAGACTGTAGACAAACTCTTGTTCCTACCTGTACCTGGCGTGGGTGTACTGTAAGTGTAAATTAAGTGTACCCACAAGGCCGACACAGGCGCACCGCGGGGTACCTTATTAAGTTACACCTCTCCCATGGTACAGAACACTCATCATCGTTATCATCTTCATTATCACCACCACCACCACCACCACCACCATCATCATCATCATCATCTTTTCCAGCCTAATATAGCTCCAATTTTTAATCTCTCTCTCTCTCTCTCTCTCTCTCTCTCTCTCTCTCTCTCTCTCTCTCTCTGACACAGATTCAAGGCAGTGTAAGGGGACTTTAGACCATAACTGGACATTAGTGAATCTTGGTTGCGTCAATTGTGGGTTCGTGGTGGCTCCCTTCTCTTCCTGGGGCCGGCGGTCGAGTGATGAGGAAATGGATGGATGGATGGATGGATGGATGGGTGGATAGGTGGGCAGACGGACAGATAGACGGACAGGTGGATAGATAAACAGATGGCTGGAAACAGATGCTAAAATAAATGACTGGATGGATGGAAAGAGAGCGACAGATGTAAATAAAATTGATATTGACACACAAGGATGGATCGATGGGTGAGAGAGAGAGAGAGAGAGAGAGAGAGAGAGAGAGAGAGAGAGAGAGAGAGAGAGAGAGAGAGCATCCTCGTAGTGAAAGGGTTATGGTAGTGTAGGAGTGGGCAAGAGTTGTATGGGTGGAGTGGACAAGGTGTGCAAATAGATACATAAGGACTCAGGTAGATATATGAGGATCCAGGTAGCTATATATGGACTGGGTAGATAGGTGAGTGAGTTGTTGTTGTAGGCCAAGGCTTATTTGAAACGTGAACCCAGTGGACTGCAGGCTGAAGTCGTGCCTCTCCTGCACCCAAACATCCTGCTCATCTCCACCTCTCTCTCTCTCTCTCTCTCACACACAAACACACACACACCCCTACTTCTAGCTTATCTATACACATCCTTGGGCACACCTACACCCATACACTCTCCCCTACCCTCATACAAGCCTATCTTTACGCATATAAACCACATCAAACCCACGCGCGGTGCGGGAGATGGACGCCTTCATGTGGTTGCAATGATGTAAACAGGCGGTGTGTCTACCCGGTTCTGCAAACGTCCCTCAACTACTTCCCTATCCTTCGACATAAGAATGGAGGCCTACAGAAGGGTAACATTAGCCTGTAGTCCACCGAGTTCACGTTTCAGATGAGCATGGGATCACATTATCATCAAATCTGCACATAAATAAATAACACACACACACACACACACACACACACACACACACACACACACACACACACACACACACATTTTTACAATATTTCTCCATCAAATACCAGGCGCCTTAATTCCGGAAGGGGTGACCACAAAAGAATCGTCTCCATGTTACCCTGTCCTCTCTCCAACCCACACCTCCCTCATTCACATACCCCTCCACCCCAGCCTTCCATCTCATCCCCCGTACCTTATTCATTCTTCCATCTGACGATTTAATTCAGTTTACGATAATCTGACCCCCCGTAGACTGAAGGCTGAACTTGCCCTTCTCCTGCAGTCCACCATCTTCCTTTTGAGGGACAGGGAGGGGACTGAGGGATATTTATTGAACAGGGCAATGGATCCGCGAACTAGGCAGAGATTTCCGTAGCTCAGTTGCAAAAATACGACAATACAATAACTCTTCCTTCAATAGCACTTCTTCGTGATTAGCAACGTATTCTACACAGCAAGTTACAGCAAATAATTCATGAAGAGGATAATTTTACGCCTCGTTAAATGGGCAGGAAAGACGCATATTGGTGCCACCACGTGAAGGCGTCCCAATCCACTCACTGCTTAAGGGGTAATGACAGTAAACATTGGGTAACTGAATGTCGACACCTGTAGGCTTAAGTTTGTAGGTGAGAGAGAGAGAGAGAGAGAGAGAGAGAGAGAGAGAGAGAGAGAGAGAGAGAGAGAGAGAGAGAGAGTCTAAAAAATTATCACTTTCTCCTCCTTCTAGGCATACTACACACACACACACACACACACACACACACACACACCTTGACCCACGCCTACAGTCCTACCTAGCCACCTGTCTGTCTGTCTGTCTGTCTGTCTACCTACCAACATTTCCATCGACCCAGCAGCCAACTGTCTATCTATCTATCTATCTATTTATCCATCTATCTATCAGGCTCTCTCTCGATCATTTACCTACCTACCTACCCACCTTTCCATCTACCTACCCAACTACCTAACCTACTTACCTACCTACCTATTAGCCCCAAGACCTACCTACACTACACTTGCCGCGCAAAAAATATTACCTTCACTTTCACTACTCAATCTATCAACGTTATTCTATCTATCGGCTATTCTCTACTTCCCTTCACCCCGCATCATTTTTCTCTCTCTCTCTCTCTCTCTCTCTCTCTCTCTCTCTCTCTCTCTCTCTGACCATCCTGTTTTTTCATCTTATCTCCAAACTTTTTTTTTTTAGAGAGAGAGAGAGACAGAATTTCTAACTAAAAAAAAGAATTGTCTGGCTACATTCACTGCTACAGGTGTCTATCCACCTCATCTTCCTGTTATAAAATGCATCTACGTTTTTATCTATTAATCTGCATGCTCTTCTGTCTACCTACCTGCCTATCTATCAACCTGGTTACCCCCAAATCTACCTACGTGTCAATCAAGCTACTTACCTACCACTCTGCCTACCTACTCTCCTACGTATCTACCTCCCTCCATCCCTTCCTACTTACCTGCCTGCCTGCCTATCTACCTACCTACCTACCTACCTATCTACCTACGTACTCAACTGTTTACCTGTCCAATTACGCATCTTGTATACACAGCAATGACTTGGCGTATCGCGTAATGTAAAAAAAAGAAGAGACGAAGAATAAATGAAGAAGAGAGTGAGATAATGATAAAGAGCAGGTGTGGAAAGGAAAACATAAACAGGTGGCGAAAAAAGGGAAAATTAATGATGAAATAAATAAAAGGAAGGAAGGAAGGAAGAATGAACCATGCCTGAGGGACAATGAATGAATGAAGAAATGATGGAAAGGAGGAAGGAAAGAAAGAAAGAAAGAAAGAAGGAAGGATGGAAGGAATGGAAGGAAGGAAGGGAGGTAGGAAGGAAGGGAGGAAGGAAGGGAGGTAGGAAGGAAGGGAGGAAGGAAGGAAGGAAGGAAGGATGGAAGGAATGGAAGGAAGGAAGGGAGGAAGGAAGGAGAAACGAGAATGAACCACGAAAGAGGTACAGAATGAATGAATGAATGGAATGAATGAATGAATCAAGAAATGAATGGATGAATGAATGCATGATCACAGACAGAGAGGGACGCTGGCAAAGAAAAAATACTAGAGAAAGACACACTAAACGGTGAAAGTGAAGAACAGTCATTCAGTCATTCAGTCAGTCAGTCAGTCAGTCAGTCGGTCAGTCAATCAGTCAAACAGTCAGTCAATCAGTGAGTGTATGAAGGGTGTGTCACTTTACGTTCTGTGTACCAAGGGAGGTGACTGTCACTTGAGTTACACACACACACACACACACACACACACACACACACACACACTTTCTACAATGAACCAAACTCCTGCACATGACTACAAACTACGTCGCTATTACTCTCTCTCTCTCAGATGCTAGTACGACAGGAAGCGAAACAAATTGAGTGTGTGTGTGTGTGTGTGTGTGTGTGTGTGTGTGTGTGTGTGTGTGTGTAACTAAACCCATATCTCACACTGCCTCTCACGCCCATATACCTGCCTACGCCCACCTACACCATCCATCTACACACACTCTTCATACACACTCGTCATTCTCACTCTAGACTCACTCTTAACACACCCTCCCACACTATCACCCTCCTACACACTTAGAACAGCACATATCCTACCTACCTACCTCCAGCATCCATACCTACCTACCTACCTACTTACCTACATACCTCCAGCATCCACATCTACCTACCTACCTACTTACCTCCAGCATTCATACCTACCTACCTACCTACTTACCTACATACCTCCAGCATCCATACCTACCTACTGTACCTACCTACTTACCTGCAGCATCCATACGTACGTACCTTCCTACCTACCTACCTACAGCATCCATCTTTGATTATACCTCTCTCTCTCTCTCTCTCTCACGTCATCTATACACGTCACTCCTCCGTCTATTCGCATCCTTCACACGCCCTCCTACGCACGAAACCTCTCTCTCTCTCTCTCTCTCTCTCTCTCTCTCACACACACACACACACACAACCATACCCTGATACACATTAGCGTGGATCATCAATATCATCATCATCATCACCATACCATAATACATTTACACTTACATGCAATGACTTACTGTGCACCAAAACATACGGCATAACATCATCATCATTATCATCATCATCACCATCACCATCACCATCATCATCATATAAATCAACCCATCCCACTACCCCTTCCACTTCACACTCCTTGTCTTAACCCCTTACAGCACAA